>NC_143188.1:17096160-17247142 GCF_047325235.1 Durio zibethinus | reverse complement strand
TTTGGTCGAAAGAAGTCCAACAAAAGAATGAAGATTGCTTGCCTACCAATTATGTGTCTATATTACCCGATAAAGTACACTTGGATCTCACACAGAATGATTTAGAAGACTTAACCATCATCTGGGGTCAGTTAAATGAAGAGAGAAAAAAACCTTTTGCAAGAAGTACAGGTAGATCGTATTTCTTATTTCGGTAATGATGGATAAACAATTGATTATGGAAACTATACAATTTTGGGATCTGTCCTATAGACGTTTCACTTTTAATCAAGAAGATTTGATGCCAACTATTGAAAAGTACTCTGTTTTACTTGGGATAGAACTACAATGTCCAAATAAAGTGTTTACCCAAAAGCCAAAATCAGGTTATCGTAAAAGGTTAGCCAAGCTTATGGAGGTTAAAGTAGAAACCATTGATTCTTTCACGAAGCCTAAAGGTGAACATCTCGACATCCGTTGGAACTTTCTTTGAAACTTCATTCAAGGGCATTTAAATGATGATCAAGGTATGACTGTGTTCGCTCTAGCATTGTATGGCATGGTAATCTTTTCGAAGACCTTGGGTTATATTAAGATAACTATGGTAGATTTTTTTGAGCAAATTGAAACCAAAGTAATTAATCTCACGCTAATAGTCTTAGTAGAAACCATCCGATCATTGAATTTCTGTCGATGAAATGGAAAGGTACGATTCATAGGATGTGCGCCATTATTGTATGTGTGGGTCAGAAGTTATTTCAAGTGTGAAAAGAATGCTTTTTTAAAGTCGTATCTTCAAAATAAGGCACCAATTGAAGAGTTCTGCAGAAGTCAATAGCCGACATTGAAGACCAAGAAATAGTGGATTTTATTCTTGCGAAGGCTTACCGAGGATAAAATTGAATGAATGGCGCTTTGGATGCCTTGGGTGAACTTGTTGTATCGTGGAAGAAACGAGCCATGGATACCGCTATTAGGGCTATAGGGTGTTGTAAGTTATGCTCTATTAATGGTACTTAGGTAATTTGGTGTAAAATAGTTTGTTCCTATCACTCACGCCCTGATCCAAGTAAAATTTATTTATGAGGAACCGAATTCATCAAGAACCTTAGAGCAGTTGATCCAAGCATGAAAGAAAATACGAAGAATGAGGTTAGGGCTTCTCATCAACAAAGTCACCATTGATTATTAAATTTGGAAAACAAAGTGGCTTAGAGACATAATACTCCCTCCTGATGATTGCTCAAATCAATCAGTTAATCTTTTGGAAGAGGTATAATTATCAGAAGTTGAGTTTGTCAAGAAAGAATTAGAAGCTGAAAAAAAATAATAAAAGAAAATTTAAGACTTCATGAAAAGGTAGGATAATTGAAATATGAAGCAGAGATATAATAGAGCAGATTAGAAAAAGTCATAAAACAATGGGATGTGGCCAATAGTGATTTGAAAGATCTGCACTAAAAAAATAAGAGGTTACGAGTCTAATTCAAAACTGAGAAAGTCATCAAGTCTTACCTTAGTCGGTAAAGTGAAATGGATGAGCTCCAAGAGAAAATGAATCAATGGAAGGGCAAAGCTCAAGAAAAGTAAGAGGAGGTCACCAGAATTTTTCAAGAATGCTAGAATTGAAAGGGGTTATACTCTACAACTTCAGCAAGATTGGTGAAATGCCAAAAAGAAAAGGAATGGTTAAAAGCCATGCTTGCAAAAGAGAGAAGAAAGCACTTTGAAGTACTAAATAAAAAAAATCACTTTGCCAAGTGATCCAATCGTTGGAGCTACAATTGCAAGACCATAAGCACCATATTTCGACAATAATAGATGAGTGGCATAAAAGGAAAAAATAATGGATATTCGCATGTGATTCAAAAAGAGATGCCCGTATGAGATGAAAAACAAAAAATTTAAAGAGGTAACAGTACATAGAGCACATAATCGATCAAGTTTACAAGGCAGTAAGAAAAGCATGAAAGATGATTGAAAAGGTAAAAACATTAAGAAGAAAAGTAAATCCTATAGGAGAATATAGACAACATCTAGTATACTTTCTAAATGAAGTCAAAGATCATTATAAGCAAGTTAAATGCTTTTATGGATATAATTTTAGGATGATAAGTCTCATGTAACAAAATTGTATGAAATTAATGAAAATTTTTAGTGTTAAAATTTATCCAAGAACAAATATCTTCCACTTGTATTCATGCATCATGTACACCATTTTTATTTTTTTTTCAAAAAAATAAAATTTTCAACACATGGCATTTTGATTTTTTTAAAATTTTTATTGTAATAAAGGTTCAAGAATAGCTCGCCCATAAAAAATTTTGACTCAATCTACTTGCCATTCATACAACACGAGAGCTCAAACAAGAATCATGAAATAAGAGTAGGCCAATCAATTTAAAAAGATTGAAAAAGCTTAAGAAGAACTAAAAGAGGATCTTAATAGAATAATGGATATGCTCAAGAATCTGGATAAAAGAAAAGCAGTGGAAGGAAATCCTAGCATCCAAGAGCAATCATTAGACATGGCGAATCCTATATACCTTTTAGGGTTTGAACCACGACTAACCTAACCTTCTCAAGGAATTAGAATTCAAATTCTTACTCCCAGAGGATATTTCAATCCTTATCCAGGAATGACATCAACAACTACCCCAAGATAGTTCCAAAATTTTTTTAATCTTGTTATGATAGAAAAACCACCGGAGCCAATCTTGGTTCCTGACTTGGATGATTCTAAAGAGAGAAAAACTAGGGATAAAGATACTTGAAAAAGTGGAAGATATCAGTGCCTAAGAGATTATGAAGTTATTGGATGAAAGGCTTAGAGCCGTATAGGGAATGAATTTTTATGGCTCCACAGATGCAATTGAGCTTTGTTTGGTCATAGATGTGATCATTACGCCTAAATTAAGGTCCTTAAATTTAAAAAATATGATGGTATGAAATGTCTAATTACTCATATCGTCATGTATTATCGTAAGATGATAGCGTATGCTCGTGACGAGAAGTTGTTAATCCATGTATTTCAAGATAACCTTACGTGATTTATAGTCAGATGGTATGTTTAACTAGACAAGACTCATATTCATTCCTGACAAAAGCTCTAAGGGCATTCCTTACATAATATCAGTATGTCATGGATTTTACTCCAAATCATCTATCTCTATAGAGTATGAAAAAAAAGTAACTGAGAGCTTTAAAAAATATACACAGAGATGGAGAGATATGGTTGCACAAGTCCAACCTCCTCTCATTGAGAAAAAGATAACTGTCTTATTTGTGAACACTCTAAAAGTATCGTACTATAAAAGATTGATAGGCAATGCAATCAAAAACTTTACAGATATGGTGATATCAGATGAGATTATCGAAAATATCATAAAGAATGACAAGCTTGATGTAAGAGAGACAAGTGGTGCAAAGAGAGGTGTAGCACTGAAAAAGAAAGCAAATGAAACCCAAACAATGAATTACGTGGGGTAACAGTTTAAAAGTTTCACTCCATACCCACTCTAGTGTACCAAACCCACTACCCTCTCATAAATAATATTACATCTGTTTCTCATCCATATAAGCCATTCCAGCCATTACCACAACTAGCTTATCCATCTCAGTTTCAACTATCCTTTCAAACACCCACCTATTCCTATAATCATCCTGCTGCACCTACAAGACTAGAATGGAGACTAGTCTAAATAATGGTCCGAAACCCCCAAAAAATACCTAAGAAAAATTTACTTTTAACCCCATTCCCATGACATAAACAGATTTGTATCCTCAACTTGTTGAAAACTATTTACTTACTCCTGTTATTGTTGAACCCTTGAAACATTCATTTCTTAAATGGTATGACCCCAATGCGCATTGTGATTATCATTATGGGAACCCAGGTCATTTCGCTGAGAACTGTACTACTTTAAAGCGTAAAATGCAATAGTTAATCAATGAAGGGGTGTTAAATTTTGAAACTAGCCAACGAAGAACTCCAAATGTTAATGGGAACCCTCCATCGAACCACACTAAATCATTAATAAAAGCTTTGATTAATGGGTAAGCAAGCTATGTGAAAAAAAAATAAAAGAGGATAAAACTCTGATGGCTAAAGTGTTTGAAATCTTAGTTAAACCTGACATGTTAAGATCAATAGAGCCTCAAAATTACTCTGCAAAGGTTAATTCAATTGAGAGATGTGACTATCACAATGGTGCTTTGGGGCATTCTATCGAAAGTTTGACCAATTCTGTCAAAAGGTGCAGAAGTTGATGGATATGGGTCAGATAAAGTTTTATAAAGAAAGAAAAAAGTTGGTGAAAGCTGAAGTGTCTACCATTGATTCAAAAAATAAATTTGTACGTAGACCAGTAACAATTTATTATGATGAGAAATCAACACTGAGGCTAGAAGAGCTCATTCTCGACCAGTGTGACAATTAAAGTTCTTGACCTTTTTTCATACTATAATGATAAAGCAGTACCATAGAAGTATGATTGTGATGTTATAGTTAATTCAGATATTGCAAACATAACGGGCATAAAAGGTATAACTCGAAGTGAAAGGTGTTGTACTCCCAAAGCTTTAAAGAAAGCCAAAAAAGAGGAAGCAATGGTGAAAGAAGAAAAAAAAACATAACAATCTTATCACAATCCCAGATAAAAAATGTCAAAAGTCAATCTCTGAAAGTGAAGCTTATGAAATTTTAAAGCTAATAAAACATAATGAGTATAGTGTGGTAGAACAGTTGAATAAAATGCCAGCTAAAATTTTACTATTGTCATTATTGCTAAGCTCAGAGTCACACTGTAATACTTTATTAAAAGTGCTCAATCAAGCATATGTGTCTCATAATGTATTTGTTAAGTACATAGAACAGCTTATTGACAATCTGATAATTTCAAACTATATTTTTTTCAGTGATGAAGAGATTTCTCCTAAAGGTCGAGGAAGTACCAAGGCTCTCCACATTACTGTAAAATACAAAAGTCATATAATGGCTAAGGTTTTGATCAATAATGGCTCATCTATCAATGTTATGCCTATGATTACTTTGGTAAAACTACCTGTAGATGAATCTTACATAAAATCTAGCCATATGATAGTTCAAGCCATTGATGAGACCCATAAAAAGGTGCTGAGAGATATAGAAATGCCATTACAGATTGCTCATGTACTTGCAACGTAAAATTTTAAGTTATGGATATATTTTCCTTATATAGTTGCTTGTTGGGTAGGCTGTGGATTCATATGGAAGGTATTGTTCCATCCTCATTGTATTAAAAAGTTAATTCATTATTGATAAAAAATTGACATGTGTGGTAGGAGAAAAAAATTTACTTGTAACTCAATTAGTAAATACTTCTTATGTGAAAGCAGCAAATGAAGCCTTGAAGTGCTCTTATAAATCTTTTGAGATTGCTAACGCAACTTATATAACTGAAGGATCTAAATTATATTCACCACACCTACTATAACTACTAAAATGATCGTTAAGCAGCTCACTAAAATGGGATGGTAACCTAAAACTGGACTAAGAAAGAACCTACAAGGAATCATAAAGCCATTAGCAGTATATGACAAGAAAGACAGATTTGGCTTAGGATATAAGTCAATAAAAGGGGACATAATAAAGATGGTGAATGAGAAAAAAGATAAGAGAATGGCTAATTTTGAAGAATATGAGCTGGAGTCAGAGCTTATGGTCATTCCATACCTCTATGATTCTTTTCATTTAGGAGGATATATTTACCCAAATTTGCCTGGAGCCTTAAGTGTAGGATTCGTGGAAGAGTTTTCCAAGCTGGCCATTCAAATAATGAATGACGAAGAAAAGAATATACGAGATGAAAAGCTATTTATACACCTTTGTCATTCAGATTTTGAGCTAAATAACTGGAGAGTCATAGAGCTGTCTGTTGTCTTTAAAACTTCTAAAAAGTAATGTGTTGTAGAACTTTAAATCCTTAATTACTTTTCATAAGCATTAGGTGATCTTTTGTGGTGTCATTATGTTTGTCATTTTAATAAAAGACTTAGAAGATACATCCGTATTTTTTCTATTATTTTCATCTTCATTTTGCTTTCTATTTTTTCTTTTCATTATTTTCTTGTCATTTCATTTTTGTGTGCCAATAGTCTGTTCATCTTACCCTTTATAGGGTCTCAAATAATGAACACAAAGATAATCATGGCAATAATCTCAGATTTAATTTTAAAAACTTAATTCATGTTGACAAACTTGATAATGAAAAAGATTAAGATAATTACACATTACCTTCTGATTTGTTAAAATTAATAGAACAAGAAGATAATCAATTGAACCCCATCAAAAAATTATTGAATTAGTGAATTTGAGGGATAATGAAAACAGAAGAGAAGTCAAAGTTGAAACATCCATTTTACTAGCTGAAAGGTAAAAACTAGAAGAACTGCTTCGAGAATATGTGAATATGTTCTATGGTCTTACCAGGATATGTCAGGACTTAGCACTGATATTATAGAGCACAAGTTACGTTTGAAACTAGAATGCAAGCCAGTGCAGCAAAAGGTAAGGTGCATGACACCAGAGATGCTACTAAAAAGTAAAAAAAAAAGTGAAAAAGTAATTTAATGCAAGATTTTTGGAGGTAGCAAAATATCCTAAATGGGTAGCTAACATAGTGCTAGTTTTTAAAAAAGATGAAAAAGTGAGAATGTATATTGATTATCGAGATTTGAATAGGATGAGTCTTAAAGATAATTTATTTCTATCTCACATCGATACTCTAGTGAATAATACTGCTAGGCATTTGACATTTTCCTTTATGGATGACTTTTCAGGCTACAATTAGATCAAGATGGCCTAAGATGATATGAAGAAAATCACGTTTGTGACTATATGAAGGGACATTCTGTTACAAAGTCATGTTTTGTAGGTTAAAAAATGTTGGTGCTGCTTATCAAAAAATAATAGTGACTCTCTTTCATGACATGATGCATAAAGAGATAGAAATTTATGTGGATGATATGATTGTAAAATCTCGTGAAAGAGAGGATCATGTAGTCAATCTCAAAAAGTTGTTTGATAGGTTGAGAAGATTTCAGTTAAAATTGAATCCTACTAAATATACATTTGGTGCTAAATCAAGAAAAGTATTGAGCTTTGTGGTCAGTGAAAGAGGAATCGAAGTCGATCCAGATAAGATACAAGCCATCCAAAACTTATCCCCTCCTCGTACCCCGAAAGTGGTGCGAGGCTTTATAAGAAGATTAAATTATATTGCTCGTTTCATCTCTCAACTCACGTACAAGTGCGATCTCATTTTTAAGTTTCTTAGAAAACATGATCCAATAGAGTGGAATGATGAATGTCAAGAAACTTTTGACAAAATCAAAGAATATTTATCAAATCTACCTGTGTTGGTGCCATCAGTTCCTGAAAAGCCTTGATTTTGTACTTAACGGTACATGAAAATTCAATGAGATTGTGTTGGGGCAAAGAGATAAAACTAACAGGAAAGAATAAGTAATTTACTATTTAAGCAAGAAATTCACTGATTAGGAGTCCAAGTATTCACCATTAAAGAAGATGTGTTGTGCATTGGCTTGGACAGCTCGAAGGCTCTGACAATACATGCTTTATCATACCATTTGGCTTATAACAAAGTTGGATCCTATTAGTATATCTTCGAGAAACCCTCATTGATGGAAAGAATAGCACGGTGGTAAGTTATGCTTTCAGAATATGATATTATTTATATGACTCAAAAGGTTATAAAAAGAAATGTAGTAGATGGGTTTCTTGTTGATCGTGCTATCGAAAATTATGAACCAATGAACCTAGATTTTTTTGATGAAGATGTGATGGCCATTGAAAAAAATGAACCTGTTGAAAAGTCTTGGAGAATATATTTTGATGGAGCCATAAATGCTTTAGGCCATGGTATTGGGGCAATTTTAATATCTCTCGACATGCATTATTATCCCATCATAGCTAGGTTGAATTTTAATTACACAAACAATGTGACTGAATACGAAGCCTGTGTTATAGGTTTACAAGCAGTAATTGAAAAAAAAATCAAAGTGTTAGATGTGTTTGGAGATTCAGTTCTGGTCATCTATTAGTTACGAGAAGAATAAGAAACAAGAGATTCTAAATTAGTCTGGTATCCTAAATACATCTCAGAATTAGTCGAACAATTTAAAAAAGTTCAGTTGGAGCATTTAACTAGAGAGAAGAATTAAATTCCTGATGCATTGGCTACTTTAGCTGTAATTATTAAAATAGATGCAAATATCAAGATCCAACCTATCAAGTTGGATGTGAAAAATGAACCAGCACATTGTTCGGGTGTTGAAAGAAAATTGATGGGAAGCCATGGTATCATGACCTTATGCAATACATCAAAAGCCAACAATACCCAAAACATGCATCAAAAAATGATAAAAGAATTATCAAAAAGTTGGCTATGAGTTTTTTCCTTGATAGAGATGTCCTCTATAAAAGGAGTCAAGATTAAGTGCTTTTGAGGTATGTGAATGCAGTGAAAGCAAAGAAGATTATTGAAGAAGTGCATAATAAGGTTTGTGGGGCACATACGATAGTCATATGATGGCTAGACAAATTATGAGGGCTGGCTATTATTGGTTGATAATGAAAAGTGACTGTATTGATTATGTTAGAAAGTATCATAAATGTCATATCTATGCTGACAAAATTCACACTCTTCCATCAGTATTACACGTTTTGGCTCTTCAATGGCCATTCTCTATATAGGGCATGGATGTTATTGGACCCATTACCCCAAAAGCTTCGAATGGGCATAGATTCATCTTTGTAATGATCGATTATTTGATGAAATGGGTAGAAGCTGTATCGTATGCTAGCGTAACCCGATCCGTAGTATGCAAGTTTATAAAAAAAGAAATAATATGCAGATATGGGCTTTCAGAGATAATTATTTCTGATAATGCCAAAAACTTGAATAGCAAAATGATGAATGAAGTGTGCATTCAGTTCAAAATCCATCATTGTAATTCGACACCATATCGTCCAAAGATGAATGAAGCAGTAGAGGCTGTAAACAAGAATATCAAAAGAATCTTAGAGAAAATGACTGATACTTATAAAAATTAACATGAGAAGTTATCTTTTGCTTTACATGCTTATAGAACATCAGTCTGAATATCTACTGGGGCCAGCCCATTTTCTTTGGTTTATGGAATAGAAGTTGTGCTGTCGGTTGAAGTGAAAATTCCCTTGTTGAAAGCCCTGATAGAGGTAGAGTTAAAAAAAGCATAATGGATTCGAAATCACTACGAGCAGTTGAACCTCATTGAAAAGAAAAGACTTACAGCACTTTGTCATGATTAATTATATCAAAAGAGGATGATGAGAGCACGTAATAAAAAAATTCACCCTCGTTGCTTTAGGGAAGGAGACTTAATGCTGAAAAGGATCCTTCTAAATCAACATGACAATCAAGAAAAATGAACACCAAATTGGAAGGGGTCGTACATGGTGAAAAATGCCTTTTTTGATAGGACATTAATTTTGACAGAAATGGACGGGAGTGATTTACCTACTTTGATAAATTTAGATGTTACAAAAAATATTTTGCTTGAAAAAAAAATCAAAATAATAGAAAAAAATCAAAATAATGAAAAATAATGACTCATCTAAGCTGAAAACTTGAAAATATGGCTTGGATTTACTTACAATACAGAAGGTAAAAGTAGTTTGATGAACTCTGAAGAAGCAAGAAAAGTCATCTGATTTTGTTTTAGAAAAAGAATCTGAAAATATTTTGTTCATGATTATCTTGTGATTATTACTTGGGCACCTTTGTTTCGACTCAAACATTTTTGTTGTCATGCACATATTATCAGTCTAATGAAATATGCTAGCTTTTCTTTAGAAATAACACTTGTCTATTCTTTTACCTCATTTGATATCTTTGTTCACCTTACAAATGAATGAAAGAAATGTGTGATTGCATTTTTGCTTGTCTTGACTTAAAATGATGAAAAAACAAACACAAAAGATCTTAACATTACTTTTTTTAAAAAAGTTGACAAAGACAAATGAAAAAAGATAAGAAAAGCATGACAAGAAATTAATGTTCCAGATTCTTGAAAAAGAAAATATTGTTGAGAAAGAATGCAACAGTCATATGTTAAGAACATATTGGTTATATGGCGATTGCTAAGATTTAAAAAAAAAAAGAGGTAAGAAGGCGAGAAATTTCAAGAATCTTTTTTCCATAATTGGAAATAAACAATTTTGATTGCATCATATGCATTGCATCTAGAACACTTAGTGCACGTATCCATGAACAGTTATAACAAGGACAAAGATTTTTCATTCTTTAGTGAAAAAAACAAAATTCTGGTCTCCAGATGAGGATAATGATCAAAGACTCCAAAGAAAAAGAAAAAGAGAGAAGTTTGCTTTTTCAAAAATGGCATTTCAATTTCAAAATAGAATTCCTTTAAAGTTGTTAAGCCTCTGTTTAAAAGAGCTTTTTTTAAGATAAGAACTTCTTAAAAGTCGTTAAGCCTCTGTTGAGAGAAACTTTTTCAAGATAAAATTTTAAAGTTATTAAACCTCTGTTGAAAAGAGCCTTTTTCAAGATGAGAACTTTTTTAAAATTATTGAGCCTTTGCTTAGAGAAGTCTTTTTCAATATAAGATTTTGAAGTTATTGAGCCTCTGCTGAAAAGAGTTTTTTCAAGATAAAATTTTAAAGTTGTTGAGCCTCTACTGAGATGAGTTTTTTTAAGATGAAAATTTTTTTAAAGTTGTTGAACCTCTGTTTAGATGAGCCTTTTTCAAGATAAAAATTTTAAAGTTATTAAACCTCTGCTAAGAGGAGCTTTTTCAAGATAAAATTTTAAAGCTGTTGAGCCTCTAATAATATGAGCCTTTTTCATATTTTAAATTTTTAAAAGTTATCGAACCTCAAGTGAGGGGAGCATTTTCGATTTGATGAGAAAAGCTTTATGATTAGTTTAAGTTCAAAAAAAAATCTCTTTGGATTTCGGACAAAATTGTTGTCTTTGTCTTTGCTCTATTCCTGACTCTCAGTAATGTGCAAAGAGGGACAACTGTAGACACTAAATTTGTTCAGATTTTAATAGTTCTCGGGCTCTCGAGTCAAGACATGATTTCTATTCAATTGGGTTTCAGGCCCGATTTTAATTCAACAGGGCCTAAAGTTTGATTTCTAACGGGCCTAAAGCCCATTTTGTTCTTTAGGCCCAACCTGCCTTTTATTTTATTTTTGTTAAATTAAACAAAATACACAAAAAAATGAAAAGAAAAAAAAAACAAACAGAAGAATACAAGAGAAGGAAAAACCAAAATAGAGGGAGTTGGTGCCTAGTGTCGTGCACGATACCATTGGCACCACCCGCCCATGCTAGGCCCTGTGCCACCTGCTCAAGCACAGGGCCAAGACTAGACAATACAGAAGAACAATGGGGTAAAGAGGGAGCTGTCTCTGGTAAGCCCTGTGCCACTCATCCAGGCACAAGGCATGGCCGGAGCGCTATAAATAGAGCTCTGTGCTAGACCAAAAAAAAAGAGAAAAAAGAGACCCCTGTTAAAAAAATATTCTACCAGACAAAAATAATAATAATAAATGCAGTCCCCTGGAATGGGGAACTTAGTGCCGAGAGCCCCCACAAAAAGAAAAAAACAAAATCAGTCTAAAAAAAAAAAGCAAGCAAGTCAAAATACCTAAAAAAAAAAAAGATAGGGGTTTGGCCAAAAGTTAGAAGGTAGGTCTAGGGAATTTTAGACCCTTTTTGGAGAAAGGAAGGTCGAATTTGTGCTTAAGGGGTTGAGAGGAGTTTGTGGGTAAGTTTTGAGATTTTTTGGTGATCGGCGCAGCGGTTGACAACCATTAACAGCGGTTGGCATAGCAATCAGCGACCAACTGGGGAAAGAGGTAGAAAGAGTAGGGAGAGAGATTTTTTTTTTTTAGAGGAAGAAATAATATGAAAAAAAAATTTAAGCTTTTATAGAAATTGCCAAGGGCCAAAACGATGTCATTTCAATAAGCATCAAAACAACGTCGTTTTGAGACCCAAGGATTCACGCGTCAACCTATGACCCGACTTGGGGTCCGTGCACTCGATCCGACAACCTGTTTCTCCTTTAGCCTACGATCGGTCTAGTTGAATCGACATAGACCGAACCGAATCAACCTCAAACCGTTGAATCGAGCCGAACCGCTAAACCAACCAAACTGGATCGAACCGCTAAACCGATTGGACCTGCATTGACCAAACCCTTAATAGGTCCAATTCAGGTAAATTTTTTTTTAATTTTTTATATGTATTATTTTTATAATATTTATGCATATTAAAATATTTATATTTGTTAGAATAAATTTTGTTAAAGTAAATAAAAATAAATGATAAAATATGTAGTTAAAATTTTTATAATTTTGTTAATTTTAAAAATAGACTTTAAAAAATAATAAAATAATAAAAATGAACTTTCCAATAATATAAAATAATAAAAAGTGTAAGAAAAGAAAATTTTTATTCAACGATGAGATTTACAGATACTTCAAGTAGTGATACTTACAAAATCTCTAGGTGAAAAATTTTTTTTAAAATACTACCAGTGTATTGGAGTATTTATAAAAAGTTTTCAATATAATAAAAAAATTTTTTTCCTGTCACAAAATTAAAAAATAAAAATTAACTAATAAATTAAGAATAAGTGATCAAAAAATGAATGGAAAAAAAGAAATTTTATCCGATGACGGAATTCTAAAAATATTTCGAATAGAGATGCTTTAAAAAATACCTAAGTAAGAAGATTTTTTTAAAATATTACCAGTATATTGAAATATTTATGAAAAATCTTCAATATAATAAAAATTCCTTTTTTCTCTAAAATTTTAAATAATAAAAATCAATAAATCAATAAAATTTTTAAAAAAAGGATTAATAAAATGTGTGCATTAACTTAGTATCATGTGTATTGCATGCATGGCATAGTTTTTACGAAAGATAAATTCGAGTCTCTGAAGATGAGATTATAAGGTATTTCGAGAAGCGATACTTAAGAAATCTCTAGGTGAAAAAGAGTTCTTCTAATGTTATCAAAGTACTAGAATATTTTAAAAATTATTTCAATAAAAGGGTTTCAATTTATTTTTCTCGAATAAAATTTGAACAATAAATAATAAAAAGATAATATAATATAAATAAAAAACTAATTTCCAATAAATGAAAAAAAATCAAGAAAATTATTTTTTAAACATCGAAAATGAGATTATTTTTATCAAAATCAAAGGATAATACGTAGTTAAGTGGTACCGTTTTTAAATAGGCACTATGGGTGTACTAATCCTTCTCCACGTATAACCGACTCCTGGATCTAGACTATTTTACATACCATAAAATTATTTTTTTAATAAATTTTAACTAATTTTAATAAGTGGTCAATTGCACCTAGCCAAAAAAGATTGGTGGTGACTCTGTTTTTTATTTTTTTTGCTTTAATTTCTAAATTCGTCGGACAGCTCCAAAATCGTTACGACACAATATCAAGTTTAAACTCAAATTTGATTTGAAATTTGAGATTTAAAACTTAATTCAAACTCGATCGAATTTTATATTTTTAGTTTGAATTCGACTCAAGATAAAAATTAAATTATTCGAGCTCATTTGATTACGTTTAATTAACATGTAAAAATAAATTCGATTCTTATATTCGATAAAAGCTTAATTATTTATACTCGAGCTTTAATTCGAGATATTTTATTAATTAAAATATATTAAAATATAAAAATTCGATTATGTTCGTGAGTTACTTGATCTAAGTATAAGAATGTTTGAACTTGACTCGATTGATAAGTCGAGTTACTCAAGTTCGACTCAATAATAATTGAACCGAATTCGAATTTTATTCGAATTGAACTCGTATAACTTATTAAGACTAATATATGATTTACATTTCTAGTCTTAGTCTTAATACTGATAGATAAAAAGAAAAATATAGGGAAAGATTGAGAACTTATCATTAATTGAAAAAAAAACTACAAAATTTACTTTTCACAAAACATTTTTTTAACAAAATTTCATGATAAATAAATTGTTGAGTTTTTAAATTAAAATAAAATATATCATATTCGATAAATTAAAAATAATGACTAAAAATCGTGTATTAAAGATAACTTTAACAAAAAAATCATTAATATGACTCAAATTTAAGATCCAAAACTTTTATGTCAAAGTGAACCATCTTTAACAATTGATTTAATCATGTTGGATTTTGCAAAACATTTTTTAAGGATATGATAGAAATTTTAAAAAAAAAATTGTTTGTGACATTTTACAAAAATAGTCGTTAGATGGGAAATTAAAAATAAACAGGGAATTAGGAAGACAGAAAAATGATAGAAACATGAGGGTAAGGAAAATTTTGGAGAGGAATGGATTATTAAAAGAGGCACATTGATTTTTCTAATTTGTTGAGCAAATTAAATAGGGTTTAAATGTTAATTGGCTTTGTTTAATTGGATGAAAGTACCAATAGATATAAGGTTAACAATAAATTATAATTTATAGTATATTAAAGTAATTTACAAAATCATTATTTATATTTAGATGAGTTTTTAAAAAAATAAAAAGAAAATGAGTTTTGTAAATTATTAAGAGTATTATAGAGATTTTTTTTAAAAAAAATAATTACAGAATATATTTTTAAATATGTGACACCTATCTCATAAGCTATAAGATTTACAAAATTCTACTAAAATTATAAATTTTACAAAATATTAAATTAAAAGAAATATTCAAATAACTTATATTCTTTTAAATAAAAGAATATTGTACCTCTAAAAATAACCAAAATTAAAAAATCAAAAAAAGCAAGATATGAGTATACATATTTCTTCTGTTTATTAATTAAATTTTAAAATACATTTATCAAATATTTAACAAAAAATTAAATAGGTTAAAGGATAAAAAGATCATTGAATAAAAATTCAATAATCACCCAATTGAATAAAAATTCAATAATCACCCAAATTTTTATTATTTTATTAAAATCAATTAAATTTTTAAATATTTATTTTTATCAATTAAATTTTTATTAAACAAAAAATGATTAGCCGTTAACTTTTATTTTCATTTAATTGAGGATTCAAATTAAAAAATATATATTTATGATTTTATTGACATAAAATAAAAACTTTTATAATTTAATTAATTATAATAAAATATAAAAAATGAAATAATTATTGAATTCTAGTAGTCAACGAATCTTAACAATGAAGGATTTAAGTGAATATTTTGTCAACCAAACCTAGATAAGTTGTCTCCAGCTGACGATCGATTTGTAATAATAAAAAATCATTCATTCGAAATGATTATTCAATTTTTATAAATTAAAATAAAATATATAGTATTTAATAAATTAAAAATAATAATTAAAAATTATATATTTAAGATGATTTTAACAAAAAATTATTAATTGGATTCAAATTTAAGATCTAAAATGATTACATCTAAGTGAATTATCCTTAACAATTAAGTTAATTTCTTGTTAGTTTTTGCAAAATAATTTTTAAAGATATGATAAGAATTTTTTTAAATAAATTATTTGTGAAATTTTATGAAAATAATAGTTAGACGAAAAATTGAGAATAAACAAGAAAATAAGAAGAGAGAAAAATGATAGAAACATGAGGGAAGGGAAAATTTTGAAGAGGAATGGATTATTAAAAGAGGCTCATTGATTTTTCTAATTTGTTGAGCAAATTAGATAGGGTTTAAATGTTAAGTGGCTTTGTTTAATTGGATGAAAGAACTAATAGAGATAAGGTTAACAAGAAATTATAAGTTATAGAATATTCAAAGTAATTTACAAAATCATTATTTATATTTAGATGAGTTTCAAAAAAAAAAAAGAAAATGAGTATACATATTTCTTCCGTTTATTAATTAAATTTTTAAAAAATGCATTTATCAAATATTTAACAGAGAAAACAATTAAGTTAAAAGATAAAAAAAAAATCATCAAATAAAAATTTAATAATCACCCAAAATTTTATTATTTTATTATAATTAATTAAATTTTTAAATATTTATTTTTATCAATTAAATTTTTATTAAACAAAAAGTGATTAATCATTAATATTTATTTTTATTTAATTGAGGATTCCAATTGAAATAAAAATAAATGTTTAAGTTTAATTCATCTAAAATAAAAAAATTATAAGTTATTTAATTATAATAAAATATAAATAATTTAAATAATTATTAAATTCTAGTAGTCAACGAAACTTAACGGCAAAGGATTTAAGTGAAAATTTTGTGAACCAAACCTAGACACGTCGTCTCCAGCACACGACCGACCTGTAATAATAAAAAAAATAACAAAAAAATCTCCAGCAGACAACCGTCCTGTAATACTATAAAAAAATTAAGTGATTACGAGGAAGTGAAGAGAGAACCGGGGAAAACCCATTTTTCCTTATTTCATGTCTGATCCAAAATTTAGAAGAACAATGGATTTTACAGAGTTGTTGCCTGAAGAGTGCGTGTGTCTGATCATATCATTGACTTCGCCTCGAGACGCATGTCGATCGGCCCTGGTTTCTTCTGCCTTGAGACAAGTTGCAGACTCTGATGATGTGTGGGAGAGGTTTCTGCCTTGTGATTATCAGGAAATCATTTCAAGATACTCATCTACGTCATTGCTTTCACGGGCAAAGAAGGATCTTTATTTTCATCTCTCCTTTCATCCCATTCTGATTGAAAATGGTACCATGGTAAGTTCAAATTTGACCCTGTATCCACTTTCCAACTTTGTGCTACAAGAACATCTGTTTAAGGGATGTTTTAAATTTAATTTTTAGAATAATTTTAATTATGTATAGCATTTTTAAGGGATGTTTGATAATGGACCAGAAGGAATCATGGCTAAGTTGATCAATTTCTTCAAAGCTAAACATGCATAGTTTGTACTATTTGGTTTAAATATGTGTTGTTTTGCTCCATTTGGTGCATTTATCTGAAAAATTAAGGTTGCTGGTGTCTAAATAGAGCTTTCAATTGGAGAAAGAGACTGGGAAAAAATGCTATATGCTAGGGGCAAGAGCACTGTCAATTATATGGGGAGAGACACCTCAGTATTGGACATGGACATCTCTCCCAGAATCTAGGTTTGTTCTTGTCTTTTTTTTTTTTTGTTCAATGATATTCTCATCTTAAGATCTTAATTGGCCATGACTCAATACTGCTGCTTGGGAAAAACAATGTCTTTTTTCTTATATTTGTGACTGTCAGGGTTTGATCCCTGATTTAGTACTTATCAACAGATTACGCGACTTTGTTGGCTAGGGAAAACAATATCAATTGCCAAGAAAAGAACTATGCTTATCTGCATAAATCTACAACTTATAGAATGACATTTTTTATGAGCTCAAGTTATTGTGGTTCTGTCTCCAACATATTGACAGGTTCTCTGAAGTTGCTGAGCTCAGAGTAGTGTGGTGGCTGGATGTGAAGGGAAGGATTGAGACCCGAAATTTATCTCCCAGAACAAACTATGCAGCATACCTTGTGTTTAAGCTTAATGGGAGAAGCTATGGGTTTAGAGATAGAACTGTAGGTGTGCATGTGAATGTGGAAGGAACCACATCAAGGGAAGTGAGGAGTGTGTTTCTAGACTATCCACAAAATGTTCCCCAACAAGCTCAAGAAAGAAGAGATGGGTGGATGGAGATTGAAATGGGTGAGTTTTTGAATGAATATGGAGATGATGGGACAGTGGAGTTTTCCCTTCGGGAGATCAACTGTAATTACACTAAGCGTGGCCTCATTATTGAAGGAATTGAGGTGAGGCCTAAAAATATTGGTAGGTAATATAATCTTCTCCTTTCTATTTGGTTCAACATTCCTTTGCAGGATTTAAATATTTAATGTTTTTTATTTGAGGAGAAAAAGTTATGGCATGCACATTCCAATAATGTTTAAATATTTTGCCCCGCAGGCAGATTGTGTTGAAAGTAATATATTTGTAAAGTTTAATATTGTGGAAACATTTTGCCCCTAAGGCAGATGTGCCAATTAACATATCGGTTATTGAGAATGGTTTGGTTGGTTTCAACCTTTTTAATAGAGTCGGTTAATTCGGTTATTAATTTTTCAGTTCGATCACCAAATCGACCGGCTGTAAAATCCATTACCTGTCTACTGCATGCCCAAGTGGTGATGCGGGCATAAAGATGGAATTTGTTAAGATATGATATGAGCCGGGAGTAAGTGAAATAGTAACGATCGTCTGCTTGCTGTGCGTAGATCCAAAATTTTGTTTTGGAACCTTGGCTTAGAAGAAACACAAGAAATTAACAAGTAGCATCTACAATTTCGGCAATAAGCATGTTCTTGTTGTCTGTTTTTGACCTTGTGTTTGGCCTTTGGATAGGAAAAATATGTTAGTTACCTAGTCACTGAACTTTGATCATAATTTCATCAACATCACTTTAATTTATCCCATTAAAATATTTTTTTTTGTATGTAAAAATTTAGGGTAAATAGGTTATTCAATCTCTTAAATCAGAGTAAAATGTATTGATAGCTTAAAACATGTGATTGTAGATATATTTATCTTATTCTTTGTTTTTCTTGTTTTTTTTATTAGGATAGTGTTCTATGAGCAACCATGAATTTTTTTCGATTTCATGTTTTCAACCGCTTAATGAAACACCTTGTTTGTACATGGCAAGGGATTACTCTTTCTCTTGTAGAAATCACCTCAGTAGACAAATTTTCAAGATAGAACAAATCTGAAAATGTTGTTTGTTCTTTATTTTCACTCAATTTTTGCAAAAGTAAGGATTTTCTTAGGTGTTTTTTGATGTTTTAACGATTGAAACAGAGGGAAATTGATGGAGGAAAGGATTTCTAGGTTTGATTCTAGTGTTGGTAGAGGCGAAATAGAGTTTTTGAGGGGAGGAGCAATTGGGTTTCGGATTAGAACTAGACTAATCTAACTCTTTTTGTAAGAATCCAACACGAGGAAGGGAAAGAATAGATTGAAAGGAGTTTGAAAATGAAATTTGGTGATGAATGGGCGTCGGCAAGTGGCGGAAGACAACGAACAGAATGGTGGAGTACGATGGCCGGTAACTGTATGGTGGTAGCTAGGTTTTTTATTTTTATGAGAAGGTAGTGAGAAAGTAGAAACTAAAATAAAAAAATCAAAATGAAAAATTTTTTTTTGTCTTTCCAAATGGTTTTTTCCTTTTTCTTTAGGTTGTTTAAATTTAAGATAAAACTAGTTTAAAAGCAAAAAACATTAGATGAGATAAGCTAGCTTAATATCTCTTTTATTTTGTATATATACAAACTATTAATCATTAATGCTATAATTTTTTACTTTAAATTCTACTTTAGATCTTCTCTTGCTTGCAAAGATTTAGGACCATTTAGTAAACTGTTAGAAAATATCTTAAAGAAAATTATTTAAAGATGTATTTTATTTTTCTTGTTTTCAAAAAAAAAATATTGTTTAACAATTTATTTATATAAAAAAAACATCAATCATAATTTAAATAAAATTATTTATTTATTTATTTGTTTTTTTCATAATATTTATAAATCAATAAAATTTATTTTTATTTGTATATTAATTTCATCCATAAATATATATTTTTCATGAATATAAATATAATAAGATATATCTAATAAAATATAATATGCAGGGGATGGAATTTCAAAATTCATTTAATCTAGAATTTCATAAGGACATTGTATTTTACATATGATATGATAATATAATATAAAATTAATATGAAAAAAGTCGTATATAAATTTAATATAATTGTATTTCATATTTTAATCATGTCAATATGATTAAAAAATGACATTATTCATATTGTATTTATGTTAGATAATAATGATACATTTAAGATATGATATTATTTTTAATTTATTTAAAAAATAAATTAATAATTATATTTATCATATCATTTTAATGTTTAAATAAATTAGAAATATTTAAATTTTAAATTTTTTTATTTAAATACTATTTAAATGATTTTTTGGTTTAAATAAATAGATTGATTGTGTCTGATTATATTATTTATATATAATCGTTTTAATTGTATTGTGTCATGTCACGTGATATTATTTGGATAATTAATTGTATTTAATCGTATTATTTATATATAATCATGTTAATCTTTTTATATCGTATCATGTTAGTTGAATATTAATTAATTTTAACTATATTAATTATATTATGTCACATAAAATATTTATGATAAACGTATCATACCTTGCTTTTGACTTAAAGAGCCAACGATTATGATCAAAACCCCCCGTCTGGCTCCTTAACAACATGGACTTGTTATTTTCTTACTTCGTTACTGAAATCCTTCTATCTACTTTCGCCCCCATTCCAGGCTCATTCACACCACCTTCCTCTTCCCCTCCTCGACTTCTCATACGTTGCGAGTCTGAGGTGAACCGAGATGTCCCATACGTGCCTTGTTGCCCCTCAGGTTTAGAGTCTGAAGAGGGCTCTGAGCCTGGTTTGTTATCAGGTGTTGGTGGCATAAGAACTGTGTAATTGATATAGTCATTTTGGTTTGATAGGTCACCAGAGATGTCTATGTTATCGTCCCTGGATAAGCTCATAACTCTACCGCTTGATGTCCTTCGGGCAAATTTTACTGCCTGAGGTGGTCGGGCAGCGTTGGATGAAGATTTTTTTGAGATTGATGTTGCCATTGTTGATATTGCCTTAGCTTGGTTGAACCGGTTAAACCATGCGTGCTCTATTTAACATGCAAAATCCACGTTTTTTTAATCATTTTCATGACAGAATCAAGATTGGGAATACTGAAAAATAATGTAATTGTTTGATTGTTTTGAAGAAAGGGGGAACAAATTCGGTTAACAAGTTAGAATGGTTTACGATATAGTTTTTTTTTTTTTTTTGAGTAAATGATGTAGTGATTTTTAGTGAATGGTACGCCGATTTTTACTCCCTCGCTTTAAGTTTAGCCTTTTAATTTGATTTTTATTTAAATTCAATCTTTTTTATTAATAAATTTTATACGAGTTTATATTCGATATATTATTAATATATAAATTTAATATATTATCGATGAAATTAAATGATATTATTTAGTTAACGAATAAATTTTTAAAAAAATATTATTTTTATATATTTATTTTAAAAAATAATATTTATTTTTAATAAGGTGATTTTATCTGTTTCACTGATAATGTAAAATTTATACATTGATATTCTATTAAATATAAACTCATTCTTTATTTTTTGACAAGCTAACCAGCAAATAAAAACGAAAACAAAGAAGAAAAGAAAGAAAAAATTCAAAAAGATTGAAAAAAATTCATAGTTTTTTAGGAAAAAAATGTAATTCCATTTTGTTTGACATTACAATTCGACTATTCTGAGTAAGCTTTTGCTTAAACTTTTAGATGGTGATGCTTGTTTTTGCTCTTTTTTTTTTTTTTTTTGTGTGGTTGCTTTCTTGTGTGTTATTCTCGTGGATGGTTTTGCAGTTGCTGATCATGATGTTAATGGAGATGACAAGAGTTTGCATCATCGTTCATTTTTCCTCAAGGACAATAAGGAGACTGGAGGTCTTTAATACTTAAACTTGGACTACTTGCCCATCATGCTTTACAAAATTGTAGAGGTGTTGGTGGTGGTTTAGGTGGCCTTGGTACTGCTGGAGATTTGGGTGGTGGTGGTGGAGGCCTAGGAGGTGGAGAAGGAAGCTGATTAAAAAGTGATGGTATTCTTGGTGGAGCAAGAGGTAGTGGTGGAGGTGGAGCAGTTGGAGGGGGCTTGGTGGTAATAATGGTGGAAGTGGAAGTATTGTGGCTGCTGGTGGCGAAGAGGAGCATGAGGTGGTGGAAATAGTAAAGCTAGGGCTGCTGGAGGTGGAATAAGAGGAGGAAGACTTGATAAAAGTACTAATGGCTTTTATAATATAGCTAATTAAACTTTGTTATAGTTTTATCTTGCTTTAGTCTCTCTTCCACATTTTCAAATTGAAAACAAGTTGTAATAAGAAATATCAATTCTTAACCTTTTGCTCTCAAATTTTAATCTCATCGGAATTTTTTTTTTATTTACCTTCATTTAATTACATTTTTGGATTATATACAATATTATTTATTTTAGAAATGAGATAATTTTTTATAAGATATTATGAAATTAAATTTTTTAATATATTTTAAAACCACATTTTTTTTATTTTAAAAACACAATCTCTGTTTTAAATATATTAAACTAAAAAATTTTAAGAATTTTATAGCTTTAACAAAGATAACGTTTTTAAAATTAAAAATACAGTTTTTTATCGAAAATGTATTACGAAAAAATTTTAAGATTAAAAAACTTATACACTCCTAACAAATAAAAAAAAAATTTGGGAAAAAAACGATGTTTTATTGCCAAAAAAAAATTATATTTTAATCTTTACTACGTTTTCTTATTTCGGAATGTCATTTATAAAAATGTTCGATTGTTAATATTTATGATCATTATCTGACATTAATGTTAATAAATCCCTTTCATTTTGAAAATATATAACTTGAAAGTATAAAACTCAAAATCATTTGATATCTTACATTCAATAAACTATCTTTTGGAATGATTCACATTTTTTTTTATATTTTTAGTTAAAAAAAGGGTGAATTTATATTCCATAATATAACATTCTTTTATCAATTTTTTTTAGTAATTTTCAACAACTACAAGTTTTACTATATAGTTTTATTAAAAGTATATTGGAAATTTATTTTTATATTTTTATTTACAAAGTTTGTAATATATGAGAAGGTGTTTATTAAGAGGAAACCATTGTCATTTTATTTTTTTAAAATAAATAAATTAAAAATATTTGAAATATTTAATTAAATTTATAAATAATTTATAATTAAAAATCCTATAAAAAATTAAATAAATAAGTTATTTTATGTTTTTACTCATATATTATCAAAAATAATATAGTAAAATATTTTATTAAATAATTTTTTAGCTAAACACTAAAATTTTATATTTTTTAAACTTAATAACCCTGAAAAATTACCTATTTCCCTTTAATATCAATTTTTTATATATTTTTAAATCTAAAAATCCGTACACCTAAAATTGGATATAAACCAACCATTTAAGATATCGCATTAAATGCAGGTTACGTTAATAAACCAGTCGAAGCACAAAGACAAAAAAAAAATTACTTCGTCTTTAAGCTTTATTGGACAACTCCAAATTTCTATTGACCGACTCACTCCATAAGTAACAATGGAAACAAAGTACTGAATAATAGAGTTTGAGTTGATATAATATGTAGACATTAAATTTATTCAAATTTTAATTAATAGTTTTTGGGCTCTAGAGTCACGACTCGATTTTAATTCAATTAAGTTTCAGGCTCGATTTCAATTTAATTGGATTTAAAATTTGATTTTGATTGAGCCTGAAGCTTATTTTGTTCTTTAGGTCCAACCTGTTTTTTATTTTATTTTTGTTAAATTAAACAAAATACACAAAAAATAAGAAAAATGAAAAAAAAACACAAAAAAAATAAAAAAATATTAGAGAAGAAAAAAACAAAGAAGAGGAAGCTGGTGCCTGGTACCGTGCACGGCACCACTGGCACCACCCGCCCATGCTAGGCCTTATGTCACCTGCTCAGGCACATGGCAAAGACTAGACAATACAAAAGAATAATGGGACAAAGAAGGGGCTGATGCTGTGGCACCCCCTTTTGCTAAGCCCTATGCCATTCACCCAAGCACAAGGCATGGCCGAAGCTTTATAAATAGAGCTCTGTGCCAAACCAAAAAAGGGAAGAAAGAGGAGACCCTGCAAAAGAGAGAGAGAGAGAGAGAAAAGCATTCTGTGAAAAAAAACACAAAAAAGAAAAATAACAAACTCAGTCCTCAGGAATGGGAAACCCAGTGCTAAGAGCTCCTGCAAAAAAAGAAGCAAAGTCAATTAAAAGAAAAAGTCAGAATACAAAAAAAAAAAAGAGTTCAGCCAAATGTTAGAAGGCAGATCTAGGGGATTTGGGACTTTTTTTTGGTTAAATGGTCGGATTTAGGTTTAGGAAGTCGAGGGGAGTGCTTTGGGACTTTTTAGGATTTTTCGGTAGTCGACTACGGTGGCCGACGACCGACGATTGACCAACAAAGGCGATAGACAGTGACCGACCGATTGGCTAAAGAGAGAAGGTCTGAGAAAGGGAGGAGTTAGAGAGAGAGGGAGAAGAGAAAAAATGAGATAAAGAAAAAAAATTTGGGTTTTATAGAAAGCTCATAGCCTAAAACAACGTCGTTTCATTAAAAGGCTAAAATGACGTCGTTTTGACTATAAGAGGATTCGTGCATCAGCCTAACCCAACTTAGAATTCGTGCACTTAACCCGTGACCTGCCTCTGTCCCAGACTCAGACCGGTCCAGTTGAACTGACTTGGACTAAACTAGACTGGCTCTAAAACACCGAACCATTTAGACCGAACCAGACTAACATTGATCGGACTGTTGATTGGTCCAGTTCAGGTATAAAATTTTTTTTTTTGAATTTTTCTTATATTATATATATTGTTTTTATAATATTTATGCATATTAAAATATTTAAATTTGTTAGAATAAATTTTTATGTTGTTAAAATTTTTATAATTTTGTTAATTTTAAGATAAACTTTGAAAATAATAATAATAATAATAATAATAATAATAATAATAATAATAATAATAAACTTATTAATAGTATAAAATTGAATTAAAAATGTAAGAAAATGAAATTTTTATCCGATGATGAGATTCATAGGTACTTCGAGTAATGATACCTATGAAATCTCTAGGTGAAAAGATTTTTTTAAATACTACAAGTGTATTAGAGTATTTATAAAAAATTTTCAACACAATAAAAATTTTCTTTTTTTGTTATAAAATAAAAAAACTAATAAATTAAGAAAAAGTAATAAAAAATGAGAAAAAATATTTATCCGATGATGGGATTCTAAAAGTATTCCAAGTAGAGATGTTTTAAGAAATCTCTAAGTGAGAATATATTTTTTAAATATTACTAGTGTATTGGAATATTTATAGAAAATCTTCAATATAATAGAAATTCCTCTTTTTTTCAAATTTTAAAATGAAAATATTAATAAAAATTAATAAAATTTCTAAACAAAAAATAAAATGTGTACATTAACATATTATCACTTGCATTGCATGCATGGCATAGTTTTTTTGCAAAAAATAAATTTGAGCCTTCGATAATGAGATTCTAAAGTATTTCGAGAAGCGATGCCTAAGAAATCTCTAACTTAGAAAAAGTTCTTCTAATGTTACCAACGTACTAAAATATCTTAAGAATTATTTCAATAAAAATGTTCTAATTTATTTTGCTCGAATAAAATTTAAGCACTAAATTAATAATAAAAAAATGATTTCCAATAAATTAAAAAATCAATAAATTTTTTTAAAACACCGAAAATGAGACTATTTTTTTATCAAAATCAAAGGATAACGCGTAGTCAATTAGTACCATTTTTAAATAGGCGCTATGGGGTGCTAATTCTTTCTTACACGTAATCGACTCTCAAACCCAGACCGCTTTGCAGACCCTAATTTTTTCTTAATAAATTTTATTAAAAGGATAGATTTTAATAGGTGGCCAATCGTACTTAGCCAAAAAAGATTGGTGGCAACACCATTTTTTTTGTTTTCATTTCCAAATTCGTCTGGCAGCTCCAAAACCGTTATGACAGCTAATGGTGACTTCGCTAGGGATGCCATTTGTTTTTCAGAGTCAGGCTAAAATTAACTACGTGTTATCCTTAAATTTTAATTTAAACAATCTTAGTCGATTTTTAGTTTTTAATTCTTTTTACTTTCAATTAAAAAAAAAAAAGGCCAAACAAACCAAAAAACAAAAATAAAAAATTTTCATACACATTTCTTTTATTATTTTTTCATATTTATTATTCTAAATAAATTAGGAAATATGTGCACACACAATGAACGATGCATCTCATACATAAGCTCTATACCTGAGCTCCATCCCTTATAGGAGAAAGTAAAGTATATATGCCCTTGTGAGGTGATAGCCTCTGCAATTGCAAGCAAAATAATTCTACTCAAATTGAACCCTTTCCATTTGTAACCTATGATGGGTGAGGATAGGGCTACCTTATTAGTCCAATGTAGACAACAGTAAAGAATAATTTGAGAACCTTTAGATGCATGTTAACCTAAACCCAGCATGTAATAAGTCTAAAAAGCTAACATTAGGTAGAGCCTTGTCCACCCCATTGTAGAAAATACCTAAGTCCAAAAGTTGTAGGTAATGCAAAACAAAACAAAACAAAACCAAAAACCTCAAAACACAAAAAAAATATTTTCTCTCAAACCACATTCTCACACTAACTCAATTTTGTTTTGTTTTCTTTTTCTTTTTTCATTAATCATATCATACAGTTCTGCATCAAGGTATTTACTCTAAGACATATTTCTCTCGAAAAGTCTTCATGGATCTCGTAGAACTACATATTTGCTCATCCTCAGTCAGTGTCCCATGTGAGCCATATAATGAAGTATATATTTGGTCGAAAGAAGTCCAACAAAAGAATAAAGATTGCTTACCTACCGACTATGTGTCTACATTGCCCGACAAGGTGCACTTGGATCTTACACAGAATAATTTAGAAGACTTAACCATCATCTGGGGTCAGTTAAATGAAGAGAGAAAAGAAACTTTTTACAAGAAGTATAGGTAGATCGTATCCCTTATTTCGACAATGATGGATAAACAGTTGATTATGACAGTTATACAGTTTCGAGATCCGTCCTATAGACGTTTCACTTTTAATCAAGAAGATTTGATGCCAACTATTGAAGAGTACTCAGTTTTACTTAGGATAGAACTATAATGTCCAAATAAAGTGTTTACCTGAAAGCTGAAATCAGGTTACCGTAAAAGGTTGGCTAAGCTTATGGGGGTTAAAGTAGAAACCATTAATTCTTTCGCGAAGCGTAAAGGTGAAAATCTCGACATCCGTTGAGACTTTTTTTGAAACTTTATTCAAGGGCATTTAAATAATGATCAAGGCATGGCTGTGTTCTCTCTAACATTGTATGGCATGATAATTTTTTCGAAGACTTTGGGTTACATTAAGATAACTGTGGTAGATTTTTTTGAGCAAATTAAAACTGAAGTAATTAATCTCACGTCAGTAGTCTTAGCAGAAACCATCCAATCATTGAATTTCTATCGATAAAGTGGAAAGGGACGGTTCATAAGATATGCATCGCTATTGTATGTATGGGTTAGAAGTTATTTTAAGTGTGGAAAGAGTGCTTTTTCAAAGCTGTATCTTCAAAATAAGGCACCAATCAAAAAGTTCTATAGAAGTCAATGGTTGACATTGAAGACCAATAAAAAGTGAGTTTTATTCTTGCGAAGGCTTACCGAGGATAAAATTGAATAGATGATGCATTGGACGCCTCGGGTACGCTTATTGCATTATGAAGGAAACGAGTCGTGGATACCACTGTTAGGCTATAGGGTGTTATAAGTTATGCTCCGTTAATGGTACTTAGAAACAGTTTGTTCCTATCACTCATGCCCTAATCTAAGTAGAATTCATTAATGAGGAACCGAATCCATTAAGAACCTCAGAGCAGTTGATCCTAGCATGAAAAAAAAATGAAGAATGAGGTTAGGGCCTTTCATCGATAAAGTTACCCTTGATTATTAAATTTGGAAAGCAAAGTGGCTTAGAAACATAATACTCCCTCTTGATGATAGCTCATATCAATCGGTTAATTTTTTGAAAGAGGTACAATTATCAAAAGTTAAGCTTGTCAAGAAAGAATTAGAAGCTGAAAAAAAAATAACAAGAAAAAATTTGAGACTTCATGAGAATGTAAGACAATTAAAATATGGAGCATATTAGGAAAAGTCATAAAACAAAGGGTTGTGGCCAATAGTGATTTGAAAGATCTACACCAGAAAAATAAAAGGTTACAAGTCTAATTCAAAACCAAGAAAGTCACCAAGTTTTACCTTAGTCGGTAAAGCGAAATGGATGAGCTCCAAGAGGAAATGAATCAATGGAAGGGCAAAGCTCAAGAAAAGTAAGAAGAGGCCACCAGAATTTTTCAAGAATACCAGAATTGGAAGGGGTTATACTTTACAGCTTTAGCAAGATTGGTGGAATGCCAAAAACAAAAGGAAAAGTTGAAAGCCATACTTGCAAAAGAGAGAAGAAAGCACTTTGAAGTACTAAATGAAAAAAAATCACTTTGCCAAGTGATCCAAGGGTTGGAGCTATAATTGCAAGACCATAAGCATCATATTTTGACAATAATAGATGAATGGCATAGAAGGGAAAAAGAATGGATCTTCGCATGTGATTCAGAAAAAGATACCCGTATGAGATGAAAAACAAAAAGTTTATGAAAGTAACAGTACATAGAGCACATAACCAGTCAAGTTTGCAAGGCAGTAAAAAAAGCATGAGAGATGATTGAAAAGGTAAAAACATTAAAAAGAAAAGTTAATCCTATAAGAGAATATGGATAGCATCTAGTAGACTTTCTAGATGAAGTCAAGGATTATTATAAATAAGTTAAATGCTTTTATGGATATAATTCTAAGATGATAAATCTCATGTAACAAAATTGTATAAAATTAATGAAAATTTCTAGTGTTGAAATTTGTCTAAGAGCAAATATTTTTCACTTGTATTCATGCATCACGTACATCATTTTTATTTTTTTTCAAAAAAATAAAATTTTCAACACATGGCATTTTGATTTTTTTTTTAATTTTTGTTGTAATAAAAGTTTAAAAATAGCTCGCCTATCAAAAATTTTGACTCAACCTACTCGTCACTCATACAACACGAGAGCTCAAACAAGAATCATGAAATAAGTGTAGGCCAATCGATTTGAAAAGATTAAAAAAGCTCAAGAAAAACTAAAGGAGGATCTTAATAGGATAATGGATATGCTCAAGAATCTGGATAAAAGAAAAGCAGTGGAAGAAAATCCTAGCCTCCAAAAGCAATCACCAGACATAACGGATCTTATATACCCTCTAGGGTTTAAGCTGCGACTAACCTAACCTTTTCAAAGAATTAGAATTCAAATTCCTACTCCCAGAGGATATTCCAATCCTTATCCAGGAATGACATCAACACCTGCCCTAGGATAGGTCCAAAATTTTTTTAATCCTATTATGATGAAAAAACCACTTGAGTCAATCTTGGTTCCTAACTTGAATGATTCTAAAGAGAGAGAAAAACTAAGGATAAAGATACTTGAGAAAGTAAAAGATATTAGTACCCAAGAGAAGATGAAGTTATTGGAAGAAAGGTTTAGGGCCGTAGAGGGAATAAATTTTTATGGCTCCACAGATGCAATCGAGCTTTGTTTGGTCCTAGATGTGGTCATTCCGTCTAAATTTAAGGTCCTTGAATTTGAAAAATATAATGGTATGAAATGTCCAATTACTCATATTGTCATGTATTATCGTAAGATGACAGCGTATGCTCATGACGAGAAGTTGTTTATGCATGTATTTCAAGATAACCTTACGAGATCTACAGTCAAATGGTATGTTCAACTAGATAAGACTCGTATTCATTCCTGGTAAAAGCTCCAAGGCCATTCCTTACATAATATCAGCATGTCATGGATTTTGCTCCAAATCATCTATCTCTATAGAGTATGAAAAAAAAGTAACTGAGAGCTTTAAAGAATATGCACAGAGATAGAGAGATGTGGTTGCATAAGTCCAACCTTCTCTCATCGAGAAAGAGACAACTATCTTATTTGTGAACACTCTAAAAGTATCATACTACGAGAGATTGATAGGTAATACAATCAAAAACTTTACAGATATGGTGATATCTAATGAGATTATTGAAAATGCCATAAAGAATGACAAACTTGATGTAAGAGAGACAAATGGTGTAAAGAGAGGTGCAGCACCGAAAAAGAAATCAAATGGAACTCAAGCGATGAATTACGTGGGGCAACAGTTTAAAAGTTTCACTCCATACCCACTTCAGTGTACCAAACCCATTACCCTCTCATAAATAATATTACATCCGTTTCTCATCCATATAAGCCATACCAGCCATTACCACAACTAGCTTATCCACCTCAGTTTCAGCTATCCTTTCAAACACCCATCTATTCCTACAATCGTCCTGCTGTAACTACAAGACCAGAATGGAGACTAGTCCAAATAATGGTTCAAGACCCCCAAAAAATACCTAAAAAAAATCTACTTTTGACCCCATTCCCATGACATACATAGATTGGTATCCCCAACTTGTTGAGAAACATTTACTCGCTCTTGTTATTGTTGAACCCTTAAAACTTTCATTTTTCAAATGGTATGACCCCAATGCGTATTGTGATTATCATTATGAAAACCCAGATAATTTCACTGAGAATTGTACTGCTTTGAAGCATAAAGTGCAAGAGTTAATCAATAAAAGGGTGTTAAATTTTGAAACTAGCCAATGAAGAACTTTAAATATTAATGGGAACTCTCTATTGAACCATACTAAATCATCAATAAATATTTTGATTAATGAGCAAGCAAGCTATGTGAAAAGAAGAATAAAAGAAGTCAAAACTCTGATGGTTAAGGTGTTTGAAATCTTAGTTAAAGCTGACATGTTAAGATCAATAGAGCATTAAAATTACTTTGAAAAGGTTAATTCTATTGAGAGATGGTACAATCACAAAGGTGCTTTGGGGCACTCTATCGAAAGTTGTGATCAATTCTGTTAAGAGATGCAGAAGTTGATAGATATGGGTCAGATAGAGTTTTATAAAGAAAAAAAAGAGTTGGTGAAAGCTGAAATGTCTACTATTGATTCAAAAAATAAGTTTGTACGTAAATCAGTAATAATTTATTATGATGAGAAATCAACACTGAGGCTAAAAGAGCCCATTTCTCGATCAGTAGTGACAATTAAAGTTCTTGGCCCTTTTTTATACTAGAATGATAAAGCAGTACTATAAAAGTATGATTATGATATTATAGTTAATTCAGATACTACAAACATAACGTGCATAGGAGGTATAACTCGAAATGAAAGGTGTTATACTCTAGAAGCTTTAGAGAAAGCTAAAAAAGAAAAAGCAATGGTAAAAGAAGAAGAGAGAAATTAGAATAATCTTGTCACAATCCCAGATAAAGAATGTCAAAAGTCGATCTCTGAAAGTGAAGCTTATGAAATTTTAAAGCTAATAAAACATAACGAGTATAGTGTGGTAGAACAGTTGAACAAGATACCAACTAAAATTTTGCTATTGTCATCATTGTTAAGCTCAGAGTCACACCGTAATACTGTATTGAAAGTGCTCAATCAAGCATATGTGTCTCATAATGTATCTATTAAGTACACAGAATAGCTTATTGATAATTTGATAATTTCATACTATATTTATTTCAGTGATGAAGAGATTTTTCCTAAAAATTGAGAAAGTACCAAAGCTCTCCACATTACTGTAAAATACAAAAGTCATATAATGGCTAAGGTTTTGATTGATAATGGCTCATTCATCAATGTTATGCCTATGATTACTTTGGCAAAATTACCTGTGGATGAATCTTACATAAAATCTAGTCATATAATAGTTCAAGCCATTGATGAGACCCACAGAGAGGTGCTGAAAGATATAGAAATGTCTTTACAGATTGGCCTGTGTACTTTCAACGTAAAATTTCAAGTTATGGATATCTCTTTCACATATAGTTGCTTGTTGGATAAGCCATGGATTCATATGACAGGTGCTGTTCCATCCTCATTGCATCAAAAAGTTAAATTTATTATTGATGAAAAATTGACATATGTGGTAGGAGAAAAAATTTACTAATAACTCAACCAATAAATACTCTTTATGTGAAAGTAACAAATGGAGCCTTGAAGTGCTCTTATAGATCTTTCGAGATTGCTAACGCAACCTATATGGCTGAAGGATCTAAATTATATTCATCACACCTGTCTATAACTACTAAAATGGTCATTAAGCAGCTCACTGAAATAAGATGGCAACCTAAAACTGACTAGGAAAGAACCTACAAGGAATCATAGAGCCATCAGCAGTATATGACAAGAAAAATAGATTCGACTTAAGATATAAACCAACAAGAGGGGACAGAATATAGATGGTGAATGAGAAGAAAGATAAAAGAATGGCTAATCTTAAGGAATATGAGTTGAAGTCAGAGCCTATAGTCATTCCATACCTCTATGATTTTTTTCATTCGGGAGGATATATTTACTCAAATTTGCCTGGAACCTTAAGTGTAAGATTCGTGAAAGATTTTTTCAAGCTGGCCATTCAAATGGTGAATGATGAAGAAAAGAAGAGGCTAGATAAAGAGCTATTCGTGCACCTTTATCCTTCAGGTTTTGAGCTAAATAACTAGAGAGTCAAAGAGCTGCCTATTATCTTTAAAACTTCTAAAAAGTAATGTATTGTAGAACTTTAAATCCTTAATTGCTTGTTATGAGCATTAGGTGATCTTTTATGGTGTATTTATGTTTGTCGTTTTAATAAAAGACTTAGAAGATGCAGCCGTATTTTTTCTATTATTTTCATTTTCATTTGGCTTTCTATTTTCTCTTTTCATCATTTTCTTGCCATTTCATTTTTGTGTGCCAATAGTCTATTCATCTTACCTTTTTTAAGGTCTCAAATAATGAACATAAAGATAATCATAACAATAATCTCAGATTTAATTTTGAAAACTTAATTCATGTTGACAAACTTGATAATGAAAAAGATTCAGATAATTACACATTGCCTCCTGATTTGTTAAAATTAATAGAACAAGAAGATAAATCAATTGAACCCTATCAGAAAATTATCGAGTTAGTAAATTTGAGGGATAATGAAAATAGAAGAGAAGTCAAAGTTGAAACATCCTTTTTACCAGCTGAAAGGTAAAAGCTAGAAGAGCTGTTTCGAGAATATGTGGATGTGTTCTGTGGTCTTACTAGGATATGTTAGGACTCAACACTGATATTATAGAGCACAAATTGCCTTTGAAACTAGAATGCAAGTCAGTGTAGCAAAAGCTAAGGTACATGACACTAGAGATGTTGCTAAAAATTAAAGAAAAAGTGAAAAAGCAATTTGATATAAGATTTTTGAAGGTGACAAAATATCCTGAATGGGTAGCTAACATAGTGCCAGTTTTTAAAAAAGATGAAAAAGTGAGAATGTGTGTTGATTATCGAGATCTGAAAAGGGCGAGTCTTAAAGATAATTTTTTTCTACCTCACATCGATACTCTAGTGGATAATATTGCTAGGCATTCGACCTTTTCCTTTATGGATGGCTTTTCAGACTACAATTAGATCAAGATGGCCCAAGATGATATGAAGAAAACCACATTTGTGACCATATGAAAAGACGTTCTGTTACAAAGTCATGTCGTTTGGGTTAAAAAATGCTGGTGCTACTTATCAAAGAGCAATGGCGACTCTCTTTCATGACATGATGTATAAAGAGATAAAAATATATGTGGATGATATTATTGTAAAATCTCGTGAAAGAGAGGATCATGTAATCAATCTCAAAAAGCTGTTTGATAGGTTGAGAATATTTTAGCTAAAGTTGAATCTTGCTAAATGTACATTTAGTGCTAAATCAAAAAAAGTATTGAGCTTTGTGGTAGTGAAAGAGGAATCGAAGTTGATCCAAATAAGATACAAGCCATCCAAAACTTATCCCCTCCTTATACCCCGAAAGAGGTACGGGGCTTTATGAGAAGATTAAATTATATTACTTGTTTCATCTCTTAACTCACCTACAAATGCGATCTCATTTTTAAGTTTCTTAGAAAATATGATCCAGAAGAGTGGAATGATGAATGTCAATAAGCTTTTGACAAAATCAAAAAATATTTATCAAATCTACCTGTGTTAGTGCCATCAGTTCTTGAAAAGCCCTTGATTTTGTACTTAACGGTACATAAAAATTTAATGGGATGTGTGTTGGGGCAAAGAGATAGAACTAACAAGAAAGAACAAGCAATTTACTATTTGAGCAATAAATTCACTAATTACGAGTCCAAGTATTCACCATTAAAGAAGATGTGTTGTGCATTAGCTTGGACAGCTCGAAGGCTTCGACAATACATGCTTTATCATACCACTTGGCTTATAGCAAAGTTGGATCCTATTCGTATATCTTCGAGAAGCCCTCATTGATGGAAAAAATAGCACGGTGGTAAGTTATGCTTTTAGAATATGATATTATTTATGTGACTCAAAAGGCTATAAAAGGAAGTGTAATAGCTAAGTTTTTTGTTGATCGTGCTGTCGAAAATTATAAAACCAATGAACCTAGATTTTTTTTATGAAGATGTGATGGCCATTGAAAAAAATGAACCTATTGAAAAGTCTTGGAGAATGTATTTTGATTAAGCCATAAATGCTTTAGGCCATGGTATTGGGGCAATTTTAATATCTCTCGACAGGCATTATTATCCCATCACGGCCAGGTTGAATTTCAATTACATAAATAATGTGACTAAATACGAAGCCTGTGTTATGGGTTTGCAAGTAGCAATTGAAAAGAAAATCAAAGTGTTAGATGTGTTTGGAGATTCAGCTCTGATTTTTTATAAGTTACAAGAAAAATAGGAGACAAGAGATTCTAATTTATAAGAAAATTCACCCTCGTTGCTTTAGGGAAGGAGACTTAGTGCTGAAAAGGATCCTTCCAAATCAACATGACAATAAAAAAAAATAGACACCAAATTGAGAGGGGTCATACATGGTGAAAAAGGCTTTTTCTGATGAGGCATTGATTTTGGTAGAAATGGACGACAATGATTTACCTACTCTGATAAATTCAGATGCCGTGAAAAAATATTTTGCTTGAAAAAAAAATCAAAATATTGAAAAATAATGACTCATCTAAGTTGAAAACTTGAAAATATGGCTTAGATTTGCTTACAATACAGAAGGTAAAAGTAGTTTGACAAACTCTGAAGAAGCAAGAAAAGTCATTTGATTTTGTTTTAGAAAAAAAATTTAAAAATATTTTGTTCATGATTATCTTGTGATCATTGCTTGGGCACCTTTGTTTCGACTCAAACACTTTTATTGTCATGTACATATTATCAGTCTAATGAAATATGCTAACTTTTCTTTGGAAATAATGCTTGTCCATTCTTTTACCTTATTTGATATCTTTGTTCACCTTACAAATGAATGAGAGAAATGTGTGATTGCATTTTTGCTTGTCTTGATTTAAAATGATGAAAAAACAAAGACGAAAGATCTTAGCATTACTTTTTTTAAAAAAATTGACAAAGGCAAATGAAAAAAGATGAGAAAAGCATGACAAAAATTTAATGTTCTAGATTCTTGGAAAAGAAAATATTGTTGAGAAAGAATGCAGCAGTCATATGTTAAGAACAAATTGGTCATATGGCGATTGCTAAGATTTAAAAAAAAAAAAAAGAGGTAAGAAGGTGAGAAATTTCAGGAATCTTTTTTCCACAATTGGAAATAAACAATGTTGATTGCATCACATGCATTGCATCTAAAGCACTTAATGCACGTATCCATGAACAGTTATAACAAGGACAAAGATTTTTCATTCCTTAATGAAAAAAATAAAATTTTGGTCTCCAGATGAGGATAATGATCAAAGACTCCAAAAAAAAAAGAAAAAGAGAGAAGTTTGCTTTTTCAAAAAATGGCATTTCATTTTCAAAATAGAATTCCTTTAAAGTTGTTAAGCTTCTGTTGAGATGAGCCGTTTTCAAGATGAAAACTTCTTAAAAGTCGTTGAGCCTCTACTGAGAGAAACTTTTTTAAGATAGAATTTTAAAGTTGTTGAATCTCTACTGAGATGAGCTTTTTTCAAGATGAGAACTTTTTTAAAACTATTGAGCCTCTGCTTAGGGAAGCCTTTTTCAATATAAGATTTTAAAGTTATTGAGCCTCTGCTGAGAAGAGCTTTTTCAAGATAAAATTTTAAAGTTGTTGAGCCTCTACTGGTTGTTGAGCCTTTACTGATAGGAGCTTTTTTTAATATGAGAATTTTAAAATTGTTGAGCCTCTGCTAAGAGGAACTTTTTCAAGATATAATTTTAAAGTTGTTAAGCCTCTGCTGATATGAGCCTTTTTTAGATTTTAAAATTTTAAAAGTTGTCGAGCCTCAAGTGAGGGGAGGGGAACATTTTCGATTTGATGAGAAAAGCTTTATGATTAGTTTAAGTTCAAAAAAAAAATATCTTTGGATTTTGGATAAAATTGTTGTCTTTGTCTTTGCTTTATTCTTGACTCTCAGTAATGTGTAAAGAGGGAAAACTGTAGACACCAAATTTGTTCGAATTTTAATAGTTCTTGGGCTCTCGAGCCAAGACATGATTTCAATTCAATTGGGCTTCAGGCCCAATTTCAATTCAACAGGGCCTAAAGTTTTATTTCAATTGGGCCCGAAGCCCATTTTGTTGTTTAGGCCCAACCTGCCTTTTATTTTATTATTTTATTTTATTTTTGTTAAATTAAACAAAATACATAAAAAATGAAAAAAAAAAACAAACAAAAGAATACAAGAGAAGAAAAAATCAAAAGAGAGGGAGCTGGTGCCTGGTGTCATGCACGACACCATTGGCACCACTCGCCCATGCTAGGCCCTGTGCCACCTGCTCAGGCAAAGGGACAAGACTAGACAATACAAAAGAATAATGAGGTAGAGAGGGGGCTACCTCTGGTAAGCCCTGTGCCACTCATCCAAGCACAGGGCATTGGCGAAGCTCTATAAATAAAGCTTTATGTTAAACCAAAAAGGGGAGAAAAAAAAGACCCCTACTAAAAAAAATTCTACCAAACAAAAATAATAATAAAAAATACAGTCCCCTGGAATGGGGAACCCAGCCCCGAGAGCCCCCATGAAAAGAAAAAAATAAAATCAATCTAAACAAAAAAGCAAGCAAGTTAGAATAACCAAAAAAAAGGAAAAGGTGTGGCCAAAAGTTAGAAGGCAGGTCTAAGGAATTTTAAACCCTTTTTAGAGAAAGGAAGATCGAATTTGTACTTAGGGGGTTGAGAGGAGTTTGTGGGTAAGTTTTGAGATTTTTGGGTGACTGGCGCAGCGGTCGACAACCTCTAACGGCGGTCAACGACCAATTAGGGAGAGAGGTAGAAAAAGTAGGGAGAGAGTTTTTTTTTTTTTTTTAGAGGAAGAAATAATCGAAAAAAAAAATGTAAGCTTTTATAGAAATTACCAAAGGCCAAAATGACGCCGTTTCAATAAGCATCAAAACAACGTCATTTTGAAACTCAAGGATCTGCGCATTAACCCATGACCCAACCCCGGGGTCCGTGCACCTGACTCGACGACCTATTTTCCCTTTAGCCTCTGATCGGTCCAGTTGAATCGACACAGACCGAACCGAATCAACCCCAAATCGCTGAATCGAAGCCAAACCGCTAAACCAACCAAACTGGATCGAACCGCCGAACCGATTGGACCTACGTTGACGAAATCGTTGACAGGTCCAATTCAAGTAAAAAAAATTTTTGAATTTTTTTTATTTTTTTATATATAATATTTTTATAATATTTATGCATATTAAAATATTTATATTTGTTAGAATAAATTTTGTTAAAGTAAATAAAAACAAATGATAAAATATGTAGTTAAAATTTTTATAATTTCGTTAATTTTAAAAATAGACTTTAAAAAAATAATAAAATAATAAAAGTGAACTTTCCAATAATATAAATTAATAAAAAATGTAAGAAAAGAAAATTTTTTATTCAACGATAAGATTCGTAGGTACTTTAAGTAGTGATACTTACAAAATTTTTAGGTGAAAATTTTTTTTTAAATACTACTAGTGTATTGTAGTATTTATAAAAAGTTTTTAATACAATAAAAAATTTTTTTTCTTGTTAAAAAATTAAAAATTAAAAATTAACTAATAAATTAAGAATAAGTGATCAAAAAATGAATGGAAAAAAGGAAATTTTATCTAATAACGGGATTCTAAAAATATTTCGAGTAGAGATACTTTAAGAAATACCTAAGTGAGAAGATTTTTTTAAATATTATCAGTGTATTGAAATATTTATGAAAAATCTTCAATACAATAAAAATTTCCTTTTTCTCCAAAATTTTAAATAATAAAAATCAATAAATCAATAACATTTTAAAAAAAGGGATTAATAAAATGTGTGCATTAACTTAGTATCATGTGTATTGCATGCATGACATAGTTTTTATGAAAGATAAATTCGAACCTCTGAAGATGATATTCTAAGGTATTTCGAGAAGCGATACCTAAGAAATCTTTAGGTGAGAAAGAGTTCTTCTAATGTTACCAAAGTATTGGAATATTTTAAAAATTATTTCAATAAAAGGGTTTCAATTTATTTTTCTCGAATAAAATTTGAACAATAAATAATAAAAAGATAATATAATATAAATTTTAAAAAAACTAATTTCCAATAAATGAAAAAAATCAAAAAAAATTATTTTTCAAACACTGAAAATGAGATTGTTTTTATCAAAATTAAAGGATAACACTTAGTTAAGTGGTACCATTTTTAAATAGGTGCTATGAGACTACTAATCCTTCTTCACGCATAATCGACTTCTGGATCTAAACTGTTTCGTAGACTATAAAATTATTTTTTTAATAAATTTTAACTAATTTTAAAATCTTATTAAAATGATAAATTTTAATAGGTGGTCAATGGCACCTAGCCAAAAAAGATTGGTGACGACTCCGTTTTTCGTTCTTTTGTTTTCATTTCTAAATTCGTCGGGCAGCTCCAAAATCGTTACGACACAATATCAAGTTTAAACTCAAATTTAATTTGAAAATTGAGATTTAAAACTTAATTCAAACTCGGTAAATTTTATATTTTTAGTTTGAATTCGACTCAAGATAAAAATTAAATTATTCGAGCTCATTTGATTAGGTTTAATTAACATGTAAAAATAAATTTGATTCTTATATTCAATAAAAGCTTGATTATTTATACTCGAGCTTTAGTTCAAGATATTTTATTAATTAAAATAATTAAAATATATTAAAATATAAAAATTCGATTAGGTTCATGAGTTACTTGATCTAAGTATAAGAAAGTTTGAACTTGACTCGATTGATAAATCGAGCTACTCGAGCTTAAGTTCAACTTAATAATAATTGAACCAAATTCGAATTTTATTCGAATTGAACCTGTATAACTTATTAATATTAATATATGATTTACATTTCTAGTCTTAATACTGATAGATAAAAAAAAAAATAAAGGGAAAGATTGAGAACTTATCATTAATTGAAAAAAAAACTACAAAATTTACTTTTCACAAAACATTTTTTTAACAAAATTTCATGATAAATAAATTGTTCAGTTTTTAAATTAAAATAAAGTATATCATATTCGATAAATTAAAAATAATGACTAAAAATCGTGTATTAAAGATAACTTTAACAAAAAAATCATTAATATGACTCAAATTTAAGATCCAAAACTTTTATGTCAAAGTGAACCATCTTTAACAATTGATTTAATCATGTTGGATTTTGCAAAACATTTTTTAAGGATATGATAGAAATTTTAAAAAAAAAATTGTTTGTGACATTTTACAAAAATAGTCGTTAGATGGGAAATTAAAAATAAACAGGGAATTAGGAAGACAGAAAAATGATAGAAACATGAGGGTAAGGAAAATTTTGGAGAGGAATGGATTATTAAAAGAGGCACATTGATTTTTCTAATTTGTTGAGCAAATTAAATAGGGTTTAAATGTTAATTGGCTTTGTTTAATTGGATGAAAGTACCAATAGATATAAGGTTAACAATAAATTATAATTTATAGTATATTAAAGTAATTTACAAAATCATTATTTATATTTAGATGAGTTTTTAAAAAAATAAAAAGAAAATGAGTTTTGTAAATTATTAAGAGTATTATAGAGATTTTTTTTAAAAAAAATAATTACAGAATATATTTTTAAATATGTGACACCTATCTCATAAGCTATAAGATTTACAAAATTCTACTAAAATTATAAATTTTACAAAATATTAAATTAAAAGAAATATTCAAATAACTTATATTCTTTTAAATAAAAGAATATTGTACCTCTAAAAATAACCAAAATTAAAAAATCAAAAAAAGCAAGATATGAGTATACATATTTCTTCTGTTTATTAATTAAATTTTAAAATACATTTATCAAATATTTAACAAAAAATTAAATAGGTTAAAGGATAAAAAGATCATTGAATAAAAATTCAATAATCACCCAATTGAATAAAAATTCAATAATCACCCAAATTTTTATTATTTTATTAAAATCAATTAAATTTTTAAATATTTATTTTTATCAATTAAATTTTTATTAAACAAAAAATGATTAGCCGTTAACTTTTATTTTCATTTAATTGAGGATTCAAATTAAAAAATATATATTTATGATTTTATTGACATAAAATAAAAACTTTTATAATTTAATTAATTATAATAAAATATAAAAAATGAAATAATTATTGAATTCTAGTAGTCAACGAATCTTAACAATGAAGGATTTAAGTGAATATTTTGTCAACCAAACCTAGATAAGTTGTCTCCAGCTGACGATCGATTTGTAATAATAAAAAATCATTCATTCGAAATGATTATTCAATTTTTATAAATTAAAATAAAATATATAGTATTTAATAAATTAAAAATAATAATTAAAAATTATATATTTAAGATGATTTTAACAAAAAATTATTAATTGGATTCAAATTTAAGATCTAAAATGATTACATCTAAGTGAATTATCCTTAACAATTAAGTTAATTTCTTGTTAGTTTTTGCAAAATAATTTTTAAAGATATGATAAGAATTTTTTTAAATAAATTATTTGTGAAATTTTATGAAAATAATAGTTAGACGAAAAATTGAGAATAAACAAGAAAATAAGAAGAGAGAAAAATGATAGAAACATGAGGGAAGGGAAAATTTTGAAGAGGAATGGATTATTAAAAGAGGCTCATTGATTTTTCTAATTTGTTGAGCAAATTAGATAGGGTTTAAATGTTAAGTGGCTTTGTTTAATTGGATGAAAGAACTAATAGAGATAAGGTTAACAAGAAATTATAAGTTATAGAATATTCAAAGTAATTTACAAAATCATTATTTATATTTAGATGAGTTTCAAAAAAAAAAAAGAAAATGAGTATACATATTTCTTCCGTTTATTAATTAAATTTTTAAAAAATGCATTTATCAAATATTTAACAGAGAAAACAATTAAGTTAAAAGATAAAAAAAAAATCATCAAATAAAAATTTAATAATCACCCAAAATTTTATTATTTTATTATAATTAATTAAATTTTTAAATATTTATTTTTATCAATTAAATTTTTATTAAACAAAAAGTGATTAATCATTAATATTTATTTTTATTTAATTGAGGATTCCAATTGAAATAAAAATAAATGTTTAAGTTTAATTCATCTAAAATAAAAAAATTATAAGTTATTTAATTATAATAAAATATAAATAATTTAAATAATTATTAAATTCTAGTAGTCAACGAAACTTAACGGCAAAGGATTTAAGTGAAAATTTTGTGAACCAAACCTAGACACGTCGTCTCCAGCACACGACCGACCTGTAATAATAAAAAAAATAACAAAAAAATCTCCAGCAGACAACCGTCCTGTAATACTATAAAAAAATTAAGTGATTACGAGGAAGTGAAGAGAGAACCGGGGAAAACCCATTTTTCCTTATTTCATGTCTGATCCAAAATTTAGAAGAACAATGGATTTTACAGAGTTGTTGCCTGAAGAGTGCGTGTGTCTGATCATATCATTGACTTCGCCTCGAGACGCATGTCGATCGGCCCTGGTTTCTTCTGCCTTGAGACAAGTTGCAGACTCTGATGATGTGTGGGAGAGGTTTCTGCCTTGTGATTATCAGGAAATCATTTCAAGATACTCATCTACGTCATTGCTTTCACGGGCAAAGAAGGATCTTTATTTTCATCTCTCCTTTCATCCCATTCTGATTGAAAATGGTACCATGGTAAGTTCAAATTTGACCCTGTATCCACTTTCCAACTTTGTGCTACAAGAACATCTGTTTAAGGGATGTTTTAAATTTAATTTTTAGAATAATTTTAATTATGTATAGCATTTTTAAGGGATGTTTGATAATGGACCAGAAGGAATCATGGCTAAGTTGATCAATTTCTTCAAAGCTAAACATGCACAATTTGTACTATATGGTTTAAAGTATGTGTTGTTTTGCTCCATTTGGTGCATTTTTCTGAAAAATTAAGGTTGCGTGTAAATAGAGCTTTCAATTGGAGAAAGAGACTGGGAAAAGATGCTATATGCTAGGGGCAAGAGCACTGTCAATTATATGGGGAGAGACACCTCAGTATTGGACATGGACATCTCTCCCAGAATCTAGGTTTGTTCTCTTCTTCTTTTTGGTTTTTATTTGTTCAATGATATTCACATCTTAAGATCTTAATTGGCCATGACTCAATACTGCTGCTTAGGAAAAACAATGTCCTTTTTCTTATATTTGTGGCTGTCAGGGTTTGATCCCTGATTTAGTACTTTATCAACAGATTAAGCGACTGTGTTGGCTAGGAAAAACAATATCAATTGCCAAGAAAAAAACTATGCTTATCTGCGTAAATCTACAACTTACAGAATGACATTGTTGATGAGCTCAAGTTATTGTGGTTCTGTCTCCAACATATTGACAGGTTCTCTGAAGTTGCTGAGCTCAGAGTAGTGTGGTGGCTGGAAGTGAAGGGAAGGATTGAGACCCGAAATTTATCTCCCAGAACAAACTATGCAGCATACCTTGTGTTTAAGCTTAATAGGAGAAGCTATGGGTTTAGAGATAGCACTGTAGGTGTGCATGTGAATGTGGAAGGAACCACAACAGGGGAAGTGAGGAGTGTGTTTCTAGACTATCCACAAAATGTTCCCCAACAAGCTCAAGAAAGAAGAGATGGGTGGATGGAGATTGAAATGGGTGAGTTTTTGAATGAATATGGAGATGATGGGACAGTGGAGTTTTCCCTTCGGGAGATCAACTGTAATTACTCTAAGCGTGGCCTCATTATTGAAGGAATTGAGGTGAGGCCTAAAAATATTGGTAGGTAATATAATCTTCTCCTTTCTATTTGGTTCAACATTCCTTTGCAGGATTTAAATATTTAATGTTTTTTATTTGAGGAGAAAAAGTTATGGCATGCACATTCCAATAATGTTTAAATATTTTGCCCCGCAGGCAGATTGTGTTGAAAGTAATATATTTGTAAAGTTTAATATTGTGGAAACATTTTGCCCCTAAGGCAGATGTGCCAATTAACATATCGGTTATTGAGAATGGTTTGGTTGGTTTCAACCTTTTTAATAGAGTCGGTTAATTCGGTTATTAATTTTTCAGTTCGATCACCAAATCGACCGGCTGTAAAATCCATTACCTGTCTACTGCATGCCCAAGTGGTGATGCGGGCATAAAGATGGAATTTGTTAAGATATGATATGAGCCGGGAGTAAGTGAAATAGTAACGATCGTCTGCTTGCTGTGCGTAGATCCAAAATTTTGTTTTGGAACCTTGGCTTAGAAGAAACACAAGAAATTAACAAGTAGCATCTACAATTTCGGCAATAAGCATGTTCTTGTTGTCTGTTTTTGACCTTGTGTTTGGCCTTTGGATAGGAAAAATATGTTAGTTACCTAGTCACTGAACTTTGATCATAATTTCATCAACATCACTTTAATTTATCCCATTAAAATATTTTTTTTTGTATGTAAAAATTTAGGGTAAATAGGTTATTCAATCTCTTAAATCAGAGTAAAATGTATTGATAGCTTAAAACATGTGATTGTAGATATATTTATCTTATTCTTTGTTTTTCTTGTTTTTTTTATTAGGATAGTGTTCTATGAGCAACCATGAATTTTTTTCGATTTCATGTTTTCAACCGCTTAATGAAACACCTTGTTTGTACATGGCAAGGGATTACTCTTTCTCTTGTAGAAATCACCTCAGTAGACAAATTTTCAAGATAGAACAAATCTGAAAATGTTGTTTGTTCTTTATTTTCACTCAATTTTTGCAAAAGTAAGGATTTTCTTAGGTGTTTTTGATGTTTTAACGATTGAAATAGAGGGAAATTGATGGAGGAAAGGATTTCTAGGTTTGATTCTAGTGTTGGTAGAGGCGAAATAGAGTTTTAGAGGGGAGGAGCAATTGGGTTTCGGATTAGATCTAGACTAATCCAACTCTTTTTGTAAGAATCCAACACGAAGAAGGAAAAGAATAGATTGAAAGGAGTTTGAAAATGAAATTTGGTGATGAATGGGCGTCGGCGAGTGGCGGAAGACAACGAACAGAATGGTGGAGTACGAGGGACGGTAACTGTATGGTGGTGGCTAGGTTTTTTATTTTTATGAGAAGGTAGTGAGAAAGTAGAAACTAAAATAAAAAAATCAAAATGATTTTTTTTTTGTTTTTCCAAATGTTTTTTTTCCTTTTTCTTTAGGTTGTTTAAATTTAAGATAAAACTAGTTTAAAAGCAAAAAACATTAGATGAGATAAGCTAGCTTACTATCTCTTTTATTTTGTATATATACAAACTATTAATCATTAATGCATATAATTTTTTACTTTAAATTCTATTTTAGATCTTTTCTTGCTTGCAAAGATTTAGGACCATTTAGCAAACTGCTAGAAAATATCTTAAAGAAAATTATTTAAAGATGTATTTTATTTTTCTTGTTTTCAAAAAAAATATATTGTTTAACAATTTATTTATATATAAAAAAACATCATTCATAATTTAAATAAAATTATTTATTTATTTGTTTTTTTCATAATATTATAAATCAGTAAATTTTATTTTTATTTGTATATTAATTTCATCCATAAATATATATTTTTCATGAATATAAATATAATAAGATATATCTAATAAAATATAATATGCAGGGGATGGAATTTCAAAATTCATTTAATCTAGAATTTCATAAGGACATTATATTTTATATACGATATGATAATATAATATAAAATTAATATGAAAAAAATCGTATATAAATTTAATATAATTGTATTTCGTATTTTAATCATGTCAATATGATTAAAATATGACATTATTCATATTGTATTTATGTTAGACAATAATGATACATTTAAGATACAATATTATTTATAATTTTTAATTTATTTAAAAAATAAATTAATAATTATATTTATCATATTCTTTTAGTGTTTAAATAAATTAAAAATATTTAATTTTTGAATTTTTTAATTTAAATACTATTTAAATCATTTTTTTGTTTAAATAAATGATTAATTGTGTCTGATTATGTTATTTATATATAATCGTTTTAATTGTATTGTGTTATGTCACGCGATATTATTTAAATAATTAATCGTATTTAATCGTATTATTCATATATAATCATGTTAATTTTATTATATCGTATCATGTTAGTTGAATATTAATTAATTTTAACTATATTAATTATATTGTGTCACATATAATATTTCTGATAAACGTCTCATACCTTGCTTTTGACTTAAACAGCCAACGATTATGATCAAAATCCCCCTCTGGCTCCTTAACAACATGGACTTGTTATTTGCTGACTTCATTACTGAAATCCTTCTATGTACTTTAGCCCCCATTCCATGCTCATTCACACCACCTTCCTCTTCCCCTCCTCGACTTCTCATACGTTGCGAGTCTGAGGTGAACCGAGATGTCCCATATGTGCCTTGTTGCCCCTCAGATTTAGAGTCTGAAGAGGGCTCTGAGCCTGGTTGGTTATCAGGTGTTGGTGGCATAAGAACTGTGTAATTGATATAGTCATTTTGGTTTGATAGGTCACCAGAGATGTCTACGTTATCGTCCCTGGATAAGCTCATAACTCTACCGCTTGATGTCCTTCGGGCAAATTTTACTGCCTGAGGTGGTCGGGCAGCGTTGGATGAAGATTTTTTTGAGATTGATGTTGCCATTGTTGATATTGCTTTAGCTTGGTTGAACCGGTTAAACCATGCGTGCTCTATTTAACATGCAAAATCCACGTTTTTTTAATCATTTTCATGACAGAATCAAGATTGGGAATACTGAAAAATAATGTAATTGTTTGATTGTTTTGAAGAAAGGGGGAACAAATTCGGTTACCAAGTTGAATGGTTTACGATATAGTTTTTTTTTTTTTTTAGTAAATGATGTAATGATTTTTAGTGACTGGTGCGCCGATTTTTACACCTTCGCTTTAAGTTTAGCCTTTTAATTTGATTTTTTATTTAAATTCAATCCTTTTTATTAATAAATTTCATACGAATTTATATTCAATATATTATTAATATATAAATTTAATACATTATCAGTGAAATTAAATGATATTATTTAATTAACGAATAAATTTTTAAAAAAATATTATTTTTATATATTTATTTTAAAGAGCAATATTTATTTTTAATGAGGTGATTTTATCTTCACAGGTAATGTAAAATTTATACATTGATATTCTATTAAATATAAACTCATTCTTTATTTTTTGACAAGCTAACCGGCAAATAAAAACAAAAACAAAGAAGAAAAGAAAGAAAAAATTCGAAAAGATTGAAAAAAATTCGTAGTTTTTTAGGAAAAAAATGTAATTCCATTTTGTTTGACATTACAATTCGACTATTCCGAGTAAGCTTTTGCTTAAACTTTTAGATGGTGATCTTGTTTTTGCTTCTTTTTTTTTTTTTTTGTGGTTGCTTTCTTGTGTGTTATTCTCGTGGATGGTTTTGCAGTTGCTGATCATGATGTTAATGGTGATGACAAGAGTTTGCATCATCGTTCATTTTTCCTCAAGGACAATAAGGAGACTGGAGGTCTTTAATACTTAAACTTGGACAACTTGCCCTTCGTGCTTTACAAAATTGAAGAGGTGTTGGTGGGGGTTTAGGCGGCCTCGGTACTGCTGGAGGCGTGGGAGGTGGTGGTGGAGGCCTAGGAGGTGGAGCAGGAAGCTGATTAAAAAGTGATGGTATTCTTGGTGGAGCAAGAGGTAGTGGTGGAGGTGGAGCAGTTGGAGGGGGCTTGGTGGTAATAATGGTGGAAGTGGAAGTATTGTGGCTGCTGGTGGCGAAGAGGAGCATGAGGTGGTGGAAATGGTAAAGCTAGGGTTGCTGGAGGTGGAATAAGAGGAGGAAGACTTGATAAAAGTACTAATGGCTTTTATAATATAGCTAATTAAACTTTGTTATAGTTTTATCTTGCTTTAGTCTCTCTTCTACATTTTCAAATTGAAAACAAGTTGTAATAAGAAATATCAGTTCTTAACCTTCTGCTCTCAAATTTTAATCTCATCGGAAAATTTTTTTTTATTTACCTCAATTTAATTACATTTTTGGATTATATACATATTATTTATTTTAGAAATGAGATAATTTTTTATAAGATATTATGAAATTAAATTTTTTAATCTATTTTAAAAACATAATTTTTTATTTTAAAAACACAATCTCTGTTTTAAATATATTAAATTAAAAAATTTTAAGAATTTTATAGCTTTAACAAAGATAACGTTTTTAAAATTAAAAATACAGTTTTTTATTGAAAATGTATTACAAAAAAATTTTAAGATTAAAAAATTTATACACTCCTAACAAATAAAAAAAAATTTGGGAAAAAAACAATGTTTTATTGCCAAAAAAAAGTTATATTTTAATCTTTACTACGTTTTCTTATTTCAGAATATCAATTATAAAAATGTTCGATTGTTAATATTTATGATCATTATCTGACATTAATGTTAATGAATCCCTTTCATTTTGAAAATATAAAACTTGAAAGTAAAAAACTCAAAATCATTTGATATCTTACATTCAATAAACTATCTTTAGGAATGATTCATATTTTTTTTTTATATTTTTAGTTAAAAAAAAGGTGAATTTATATTCCATAACATAACATTCTTTTATCAATTTTTTTTAGTAATTTTCAACAACTACAAGTTTTACTATATAGTTTTATTAAAAGTATATTGGAAATTTATTTTTATATTTTTATTTACAAATTTTGTAATATATGAGAAGGTGTTTATTAAGAGGAAACCATTGTCATTTTATTTTTTTTTAAATAAATAAATTAAAAATATTTGAAATATTTAATTAAATTTATAAATAATTTATAATTAAAAATCCTATAAAAAATTAAATAAATAAGTTATTTTTTGTTTTTACTCATATATTATCAAAAATAATATAGTAAAATATTTTATTAAATAATTTTTAGCTAAACACTAAAATTTTATATTTTTTAAACTTAATAACCCTGAAAAATTACCTATTTCCCTTTAATATCAATTTTTTATATATTTTTAAATCTAAAAATCCGTACACCTAAAATTGGATATAAACCAACCATTTAAGATATTGCATTAAATGCAGGTTACGTTAATAAACCAGTCGAAGCACAAAGACAAAAAAAAATTACTTCGTCTTTAAGCTTTATTGGACAACTCCAAATTTCTATTGACCGACTCACTCCGTAAGTAACAATGGAAACAAAGTACTGAATAATAGAGTTTGAGTTGATATAATATGTAGACATTAAATTTATTCAAATTTTAATTAATAGTTTTTGGGCTTTAGAGTCACGACTCGATTTTAATTCAATTGAGTTTCAGGCTCGATTTCAATTTAATTGGATTTAAATTTTGATTTCGATTGAGCCTGAAGCTTATTTTGTTCTTTAGGTCTAACCTGCTTTTTATTTTATTTTTGTTAAATTAAACAAAATACACAAAAAATAAGAAAAATGAAAAGAAAAAAAAAACAAAAAAATATTAAAGAAAAAAACAAAGAAGAGGAAGCTGGTGCCTGGTATCGTGCACGGCACCACTGGCACCACCTGCCCATGCTAGGCCTTATGTCACCTGCTCAGGTACATGGCAAAGACTAGACAATACAAAAGAATAATGGGACAAAGAAGGGGCTGATGCTGTGGCACCCCCTTTTGCTAAGCCCTATGCCATTCACCCAGGCACAAGGCATGGCCGAAGCTTTATAAATAGAGCTCTGTGCCAGACTAAAAAAGGGAAGAAAGAGGAGACCCTGCAAAAAAGAGAGAGAGAGAGAGAGAAAAACATTCTGTGAAAAAAAACACAAAAAAAAATAACAAACTCAGTCATCAGGAATAGGAAACCCAGCGCTAAGAGCTCCTGCAAAAAAAGAAGCAAAGTCAATTAAAAGAAAAAGTCAGAATACAAAAAAAAAAAGAGTTCAGCCAAATGTTAGAAGGTAGATCTAGGGGATTTGGGACTTTTTTTTTGTTAAATGGGGTTGGATTTAGGTTTAGGAAGTCGATGGGAGTGCTTTGGGACTTTTTAAGATTTTTCGGTAGTCGACTACGGTGGCCGACGACCGACGATTGACCAACAAAGGTGATAGACAGTGACCGACCGATTGGCTAAATAGAGAAGGTCTGAGAAAGGGAGGAGTTAGAGAGAGAGGGAGAAGAGAAAAAATGAGATAAAGAAAAAAATTTTGGGTTTTATAGAAAGCTCATAGCCTAAAACAACGTCGTTTCATTAAAAGGCTAAAATGACGTCGTTTTGACTATAAGAGGATTCGTGCATCAGCCTAACCCAACTTAGAATCCGTGCACTTGACCCGTGACCTGCCTCTGTCCTAGACCCAGACCGGTCCAGTTGAACTGACTTGGACTAAACTAGACCGGCTCTAAACCACCGAACCACCTAGACCGAACCAGACTAACGTTGATCGGACTGTTGACTGGTCCAATTTAGGTAAAAAAAAATTTTTTTTGAATTTTTCTTATATTATATATATATTGTTTTTATAATATTTATGCATATTAAAATATTTAAATTTGTTAGAATAAATTTTTATGTAGTTAAAATTTTTATAATTTTGTTAATTTTAAGATAAACTTTGAAAATAATAATAATAATAATAATAATAAACTTATTAATAGTATAAAATTGAATAAAATGTAAGAAAAGGAAATTTTTATCCGATGATGAGATTCATAGGTACTTTGAGTAGTGATACCTATGAAATCTCTAGGTGAAAAGATTTTTTTAAATACTACAAGTGTATTAGAGTATTTATAAAAAAATTTCAATACAATAAACTTTTTTTTTTGTTATAAAATAAAAAAACTAATAAATTAAGAAAAAGTAATAAAAAATGAGAAAAAATATTTATCCGATGATGGGATTCTAAAAGTATTCCAAGTAGAGATGTTTTAAGAAATCTCTAAGTGAGAATATATTTTTTAAATATTACTAGTGTATTGAAATATTTATAGAAAATCTTCAATATAATAGAAATTCCTCTTTTTTTCAATTTTTAAAATGAAAATATTAATAAAAATTAATAAAATTTCTAAACAAAAAATAAAATGTGTACATTAACATATTATCACTTGCATTGCATGCATGGCATAATTTTTTTGTAAAAAATAAATTTGAGCCTCCGATAATGAGATTCTAAAGTATTTCGAGAAGCGATGCCTAAGAAATCTCTAACTGAGAAAAAGTTCTTCTAATGTTACCAACGTACTGAAATATCTTAAGAATTATTTCAATAAAAAGGTTCTAATTTATTTTTCTCGAATAAAATTTAAGCACTAAATTAATAATAAAAAAATGATTTCCAATAAATTAAAAAATCAATAAATTTTTTTAAAACACCGAAAATGAGACTATTTTTTTATCAAAATCAAAGGATAACGCGTAGTTAATTAGTACCATTTTTAAATAGGCGCTGTGGGGTGCTAATTCTTTCTTACACGTAATCGACTCTCAAATCCAGATTGTTTTGCAGACCCTAATTTTTTTTTAATAAATTTTATTAAAAGGATAGATTTTAATAGGTGGCCAATCGTACTTAGCCAAAAAAGATTGGTGGCAACACCATTTTTTTTGTTTTCATTTCCAAATTCGTGTGGCAGCTCCAAAACCGTTATGACAGCTAATGGTGACTTCGCTAGGGATGCCATTTGTTTTCCAGAGTCAGGCTAAAATTAACTACGTGTTATCCTTAAATTTTGATTTAAACAATCTTAGTCGATTTTTAGTTTTTAATTCTTTTTACTTTCAATTAAAAAAAAAGGCCAAACAAACCAAAAACAAACCAAAAAACGAAAATAAAAAATTTTCATACACATTTCTTTTATTGTTTTTTCGTATCTATTATTCTAAATAAATTAGGAAATATGTGCACACACAATGAACGATGCATCTCATTCATAAGCTCTATACCCGAGCTCTGTCCCTTATAGGAGAAAGTAAAGTATATATGCCATTGTGAGGTGATAACCTCTGCAATAGCAAGCAAAATAATTCTACTCAAATTGAACCCTTTCCATTTGTAACCTATGATGGGTGAGGATAGGGCTACCTTATTAGTCCAGTGTGGACAACAGTAAAGAATAATTTGAGAACCTTTAGATGCATGTTAACCTAAACCCAGCATGTGATAAGTCTAAAAAGCTAACATTAGGTAGAGCCTTGTCCATCCCTTTGTAGAAAATACCTAAGTCCAAAAGTTGTAGGTAATGCAAAACAAAACAAAACAAAACCAAAAACCTCAAAACACAAAAAAAATATTTTCTCTCAAACCACATTTTCACACTAACTCAATTTTGTTTTGTTTTCTTTTTCTTTTTTCATTAATCATATCATACAGTTCTGCATCAAGGTATTTACTCTAGGACATATTTCTCTCGAAAAGTCTTCATGGATCTCGTAGAACTACATATTTGCTCATCCTTAGTTAGTGTCCCATGTGAGCCATATAATGAAGTACATGTTTGGTCGAAAGAAGTCCAACAAAAGAATAAAGATTGCTTACCTACCGACTATGTGTCTACATTGCCCGACAAGGTGCACTTGGATCTTACACAGAATGATTTAGAAGACTTAACCATTATCTGAGGTCAGTTAAATGAAGAGAAAAAAAAAACTTTTTGCAAGAAGTATAGGTAGATCGTATCCCTTATTTCGACAATGATGGATAAACAGTTGATTATGACAGTTATACAGTTTCGAGATCCGTCCTATAGACGTTTCACTTTTAATCAAGAAGATTTGATGCCAACTATTGAAGAGTACTCAGTTTTACTTAGGATAGAACTATAATGTCCAAATAAAGTGTTTACCTGAAAGCTGGAATCAGGTTACCGTAAAAGGTTGGCTAAGCTTATGGGGGTTAAAGTAGAAACCATTAATTCTTTCGCGAAGCCTAAAGGTGAACATCTTGACATCCGTTGAGACTTTTTTTGAAACTTTATTCAAAGGCATTTCAATAATGATCAAGGCATGGCTGTGTTCGCTCTAACATTGTATGGCATGATAATTTTTTCGAAGACTTTGGGTTACATTAAGATAACTGTGGTAGATTTTTTTGAGCAAATTAAAACTGAAGTAATTAATCTCACGCCAGTAGTCTTAGCAGAAACCATCCAATCATTGAATTTCTGTCGATAAAGTGGAAAGGGACGGTTCATAGGATATGCATCGCTATTGTATGTATGGGTTAGAAGTCATTTTAAGTGTGGAAAGAGTGTTTTTTCAAAGCCGTATCTTCAAAATAAGGCACCAATTGAAAAGTTCTATAGAAGTCAATGGTCGACATTGAAGACCAATAAAAAGTGAGTTTTATTCTTACGAAGGCTTTCCGAGGATAAAATTGAATAGATGATGCATTGGACGCCTCGGGTGCCCTTGTTATATTATGAAGGAAACGAGTCGTGGATACCACTGTTAGGCTATAAGGTGTTATAAGTTATGTTCCGTTAATGGTACTTAGAAACAGTTTGTTCCTATCACTCATGCCCTAATCTAAGTAGAATTCATTTATGAGGAACCGAATCCATTAAGAACCTCAGAGCAGTTAATCCTAGCCTGAAAAAAAAATGAAGAATGAGGTTAGGGCCTTTCATCGATAAAGTTACCCTTGATTATTAAATTTGGAAAGCAAAGTGGCTTAGAAACATAATACTCCATCCTGATGATAGCTCATATCAATCGGTTAATTTTTTGAAAGAGGTACAATTATCAAAAGTTAAGCTTGTCAAGAAAGAATTAGAAACTGAAAAAAAAATAACAAGAAAAAATTTGAGACTTCATGAGAATGTAAGACAATTAAAATATAGAGCATATTAGAAAAAGTCATAAAACAAAGGGTTGTGGCCAATAGTGATTTGAAAGATCTATACCAGAAAAATAAAAGGTTACAAGTCTAATTCAAAACCAAGAAAGTCACCAAGTTTTACCTTAGTCGGTAAAGCGAAATGGATGAGCTCCAAGAGGAAATGAATCAATGGAAGGGCAAAGCTCAAGAAAAGTAAGAAGAGGCCACCAAAATTTTTCAAGAATACCAGAATTGGAAGGGGCTATACTTTACAGCTTTAGCAAGATTGGTGGAATGCCAAAAACAAAAGGAAAAATTGAAAGCCATACTTGCAAAAGAGAGAAGAAAGCACTTTGAAGTACTAAATGAAAAAAAATCACTTTGCAAAAGTGATCCAAGGGTTGGAGCTATAATTGCAAGACCATAAGCACCATATTTCGACAATAATAGATGAATGGCATAGAAGGGAAAAAGAATGGATCTTCGCATGTGATTCAAAAAAAGATACCCGTATGAGATGGAAAACAAAAAGTTTATGAAGGTAACAGTACATAGAGCACATAACCAGTCAAGTTTGCAAGGCAGTAAAAAAAGCATGAGAGATGATTGAAAAGGTAAAAACATTAAAAAGAAAAGTCAATCCTATAGGAGAATATGGACAACATCTAGTAGACTTTCTAGATGAAGTCAAGGATTATTATAAATAAGTTAAATGCTTTTATGGATATAATTCTAGGATGATAAATCTCATGTAACAAAATTGTATGAAATTAATGAAAATTTCTAGTGTTAAAATTTGTCTAAGAGCAAATATCTTTCACTTGCATTCATGCATCACGTACATCATTTTTATTTTTTTTCAAAAAAATAAAATTTTCAACACATGGCATTTTGATTTTTTTTTTTTAATTTTTGTTGTAATAAAAGTTCAAAAATAGCTCGCCTATCAAAAATTTTGACTCAACCTACTCGTCACTCATACAACACAAGAGCTCAAACAAGAATCATGAAATAAGTGTAGGCCAATCAATTTGAAAAGATTAAAAAAGCTCAAGAAAAACTAAAAGAGGATCTTAATAGGATAATGGATATGCTCAAGAATCTGGATAAAAGAAAAGCAGTGGAAGAAAATCCTAGCCTCCAAAAGCAATCACCAGACATAACGGATCTTATATACCCTCTAGGGTTTAAGCTGCGGCTAACCTAACCTTTTCAAGGAATTAGAATTCAAATTCCTACTCCTAGAGGATATTCCAATCCTTATCCAAAAATGACATCAACACCTACCCTCGGATAGGTCCAAAATTTTTTTAATCCTATTATGATGAAAAAACCACTTGAGTCAATCTTGGTTCCTGACTTGGATGATTCTAAAGAGAGAGAAAAACTAAGGATAAAGATACTTGAGAAAGTAAAAGATATTAGTACCCAAGAGAAGATGAAGTTATTGGAAGAAAGGTTTAGGGCCGTAGAGGGAATAAATTTTTATGGCTCCACAGATGCAATCGAGCTTTGTTTGGTCCTAGATGTGGTCATTCCGTCTAAATTTAAGGTCTTTGAATTTGAAAAATATAATGGTATGAAATGTCCAATTACTCATATCGTCATGTATTATCGTAAGATGACAGCGCATGCTCATGACGAGAAGTTGTTTATGTATGTATTTCAAGATAACCTTACGAGATCTACAGTCAGATGGTATGTTTAACTAGATAAGACTCGTATTCATTCCTGGTAAAAGCTTCAAGGCCATTCCTTACATAATATCAGCATGTCATGGATTTTGCTCCAAATCATCTATCTCTATAGAGTATGAAAAAAAAGTAACTGAGAGCTTTAAAGAATATGCACAGAGATAGAGAGATGTGGTTGCATAAGTCCAACCTTCTCTCATCGAGAAAGAGACAACTATCTTATTTGTGAACACTCTAAAAGTATCATACTACGAGAGATTGATAGGTAATACAATCAAGAACTTTACAGATATAGTGATATCAAATGAGATTATTGAAATTACCATAAAGAATGACAAACTTGATGTAAGAGAGACAAATGGTGCAAAGAAAGGTGCAGCACCGAAAAAGAAATCAAATGGAACTCAAGCGATGAATTACATGGGGCAACAGTTTAAAGGTTTCACTCCATACCCACTCCAGTGTACCAAACCCATTACCCTCTCATAAATAATATTACATTTGTTTCTCATCCATATAAGTCATACCAGCCATTACCACAACTAGCTTATCCACCTCAGTTTCAGCTATCCTTTCAAACACCCATCTATTCCTATAATCATCCTGCTGCAACTACAAGACCAGAATGAAGACTAGTCCAAATAATGGTTCAAGACCCCCAAGAAATACCTAGAAAAAATCTACTTTTGACCCCATTCCCATGACATACACAGATTGGTATCCTCAACTTATTGAGAAACATTTACTCGCTCTTGTTATTGTTGAACCCTTAAAACCTTCATTTTTCAAATGGTATGACCCCAATGCGTATTATGATTATCATTATGGAAACCCAGATAATTTCACTGAGAATTGTACTGCTTTGAAGCATAAAGTGCAAGAGTTAATCAATAAAAGGGTGTTAAATTTTGAAACTAGCCAATGAAGAACTTTAAATGTTAATAGGAACCCTCTATTGAACCACACTAAATCATCAATAAATGTTTTGATTGATGAGCAAGCAAGCTATGTGAAAAGAAGAATAAAAGAAGTCAAAACTCTAATGGCTAAGGTGTTTGAAATCTTAGTTAAAGCTGACATGTTAAGATCAATAGAGCATTAAAATTACTTTGAAAAGGTTAATTCTATTGAGAGATGATACTATCACAAAGGTGCTTTGGGGCACTCTATCGAAAGTTGTGACCAATTCTGTTAAGAGGTGCAGAAGTTGATAGATATGGGTCAGATAGAGTTTTATAAAGAAAAAAAAGAGTTGGTGAAAGCTAAAATGTCTACTATTGATTCAAAAAATAAGTTTGTACGTAAACCAGTAATAATTTATTATGATGAGAAATCAACACTGAGGCTAGAAGAGCCCATTTCTCGATCAGTAGTGACAATTAAAGTTCTTAGCCCTTTTTTATACTAGAATGATAAAGTAGTACTATAAAAGTATGATTATGATATTATAGTTAATTCAGATACTACAAACATAACGTGCATAAGAGGTATAACTCGAAATGAAAGGTGTTATACTCCAGAAGCTTTAGAGAAAGCTAAAAAAAAAAAGCAATGGTAAAAGAAGAAGAGAGAAATTAGAATAATCTTGTCACAGTCCCAGATAAAGAATGTCAAAAGTCGATCTCTGAAAGTGAAGCTTATGAAATTTTAAAGCTAATAAAATATAACGAGTATAGTGTGGTAGAACAGTTGAACAAGATACCAACTAAAATTTTGCTATTGTCATCATTGTTAAGCTCAAAGTCACACCGTAATACTGTATTGAAAGTGCTCAATCAAGCATATGTGTCTCATAATGTATCTATTAAGTACACAGAATAGCTTATTGATAATTTGATAATTTCATACTATATTTCTTTCAGTGATGAAGAGATTTCTCCTAAAAGTTGAGAAAGTACCAAAGCTCTCCACATTATTGTAAAATACAAAAGTCATATAATGGCTAATGTTTTGATTGATAATTGCTCATCCATCAATGTTATGCCTATGATTACTTTGGCAAAATTACCTGTGGATGAATCTTACATAAAATCTAGTCATATAATAGTTCAAGCCATTGATGAGACCCACAGAGTGGTGCTGAAAGATATAGAAATGTCTTTACAGATTGGTCTGTGTACTTTCAACGTAAAATTTCAAGTTATGGATATCTCTTTCACATATAGTTGCTTGTTGGATAAGCCATGGATTCATATGGCAGGTGCTGTTCCATCATCATTGCATCAAAAAGTTAAATTCATTATTGATGAAAAATTGACATATGTGGTAGGAGAAAAAATTTACTGATAACTCAACCAATAAATACTCTTTATGTGAAAGCAACAAATGAAGCCTTGAAGTGCTCTTATAGATCTTTCGAGATTGCTAACGTAACCTATATGGCTGAAAGATCTAAATTATATTCACCACACCTGTCTATGACTACTAAAATGGTCATTAAGCAACTCACTGAAATAAGATGGCAATCTAAAACTGACTAGAAAAGAACCTACAAGGAATCATAGAGCCACCAGCAGTATATGACAAGAAAAATAGATTCGGCTTAAGATATAAACCAACAAGAGGGGACAAAATATAGATGGTGAATAAAAAGAAAGATAAAAGAATGGTTAATCTTAAGGAATATGAGTTGAAGTCAGAGCCTATAGTCATTCCATACCTCTATGATTTTTTTCATTCGGGAAGATATATTTACTCAAATTTGCCTGGAACCTTAAGTGTAAGATTCGTGAAAGAGTTTTTCAAGCTGGCCATTCAAATGGTGAATGATGAAGAAAAGAAGAGGCTAGATAAAGAGCTATTCGTGCACCTTTATCCTTCAAGTTTTGAGCTAAATAACTAGAGAGTCAAAGAGCTGCCTATTGTCTTTAAAACTTCTAAAAAGTAATGTATTGTAGAACTTTAAATCCTTAATTGCTTGTCATGAGCATTAGGTGATCTTTTATGGTGTCTTTATGTTTGTCGTTTTAATAAAAGACTTAGAAGATGCAGCCGTATTTTTTCTATTATTTTCATTTTCATTTGGCTTTTTATTTTCTCTTTTCATCATTTTCTTGCCATTTCATTTTTGTGTGCCAATAGTCTATTCATCTTACCTTTTTTAGGGTCTCAAATAATTAACATAAAGATAATCATAACAATAATCTCGGATTTAATTTTAAAAACTTAATTCATGTTGACAAACTTGATAATGAAAAAGATTCAGATAATTACACATTACCTCCTGATTTCTTAAAATTAATAGAACAAGAAGATAAATCAATTGAACCCTATCAGAAAATTATCGAGTTAGTAAATTTGAGGGATAATGAAAATAGAAGAGAAGTCAAAGTTGAAACATCTTTTTTACCAGCTGAAAGGTAAAAGCTAGAAGAGCTGCTTCGAGAATATGTGAATGTGTTCCGTGGTCTTACCAGGATATGTTAGGACTCAACACTGATATTATAGAGCACAAATTGCCTTTGAAACTAGAATGTAAGTCAGTGTAGCAAAAGCTAAGGTACATGACACTAGAGATGCTGCTAAAAATTAAAGAAAAAGTGAAAAAGCAATTTGATATAAGATTTTTGAAGGTGACAAAATATCCTGAATGGGTAGCTAACATAGTGCCAGTTTTTAAAAAAGATGAAAAAGTGAGAATGTGTGTTGATTATCGAGATCTGAAAAGGGAGAGTCTTAAAGATATTTTTTTTTACCTCACATCGATACTCTAGTGGATAATATTGCTAGGCATTCGACCTTTTCCTTTATGGATGGCTTTTCAGGCTACAATTAGATCAAGATGGCCCAAGATGATATGAAAAAAACCACATTTGTGACCATATGAAAGGACGTTCTGTTACAAAGTCATGTCGTTTGGGTTAAAAAATGCTGGTGCTACTTATCAAAGAGCAATGGTGACTCTCTTTCATGACATGATGTATAAAGAGATAAAAATATATGTGGATGATATTATTGTAAAATCTCGTGAAAGAGAGGATCATGTAATCAATCTCAAAAAGCTGTTTGATAGGTTGAGAATATTTTAGCTAAAGTTGAATCTTGCTAAATGTACATTTAGTGCTAAATCAAAAAAAGTATTGAGCTTTGTGGTAGTAAAAGAAGAATCAAAGTTGATCCAAATAAGATACAAGCCATCCAAAACTTATCCCCTCCTTATACCCCGAAAGAGGTACGAGGCTTTATGAGAAGATTAAATTATATTACTTGTTTCATCTCTTAACTCACCTATAAATGCGATCTCATTTTTAAGTTTCTTAGAAAATATGATCCAGAAGAGTGGAATGATGAATGTTAAGAAGCTTTTGATAAAATCAAAAAATATTTATCAAATCTACCTGTGTTAGTGCCATCAGTTCTTGAAAAGCCCTTGATTTTGTACTTAACGGTACATAAAAATTTAATGGGATGTGTGTTGGGGCAAAGAGATAAAACTAACAAGAAAGAACAAGCAATTTACTATTTGAGCAATAAATTCACTAATTACGAGTCCAAGTATTCACCATTAAAGAAGATGTGTTGTGCATTAGCTTGGACAGCTCGAAGGCTTCGACAATACATGCTTTATCATACCACTTGGCTTATAGCAAAGTTGGATCCTATTAGTATATCTTCGAGAAGCCCTCATTGATGGAAAGAATAGCACGGTGGTAATTTATGCTTTTAGAATATGATATTATTTATGTGACTCAAAAGGCTATAAAAGGAAGTGTAATAGCTAAGTTTTTTTATTGATCGTGCTGTCGAAAATTATAAAACCAATGAACCTAGATTTTTCTGATGAAGATGTGATGGCCATTGAAAAAAATGAACCTATTGAAAAGTCTTGGAGAATGTATTTTGATTGAGCCATAAATGCTTTAGGCCATGGTATTGGGGCAATTTTAATATCTCTCGACAGGCATTATTATCCCATCACGGCCAGGTTGAATTTCAATTACATAAATAATGTGACTGAATACGAAGCCTGTGTTATGGGTTTGCAAGTAGCAATTGAAAAGAAAATCAAAGTGTTAGATGTGTTTGGAGATTCAGCTCTGGTTTTTTATAAGTTACAAGAAAAATAGGAGACAAGAGATTCTAATTTATAAGAAAATTCACCCTCGTTGCTTTAGGGAAGGAGACTTAGTGCTGAAAAGGATCCTTCCAAATCAACATGACAATCGAAAAAAATAGACACCAAATTGAAAGGGGTCATACATGGTGAAAAAGGCTTTTTCTGATGAGGCATTGATTTTGGTAGAAATGGACGAGAGTGATTTACCTACTCTGATAAATTCAGATGCCGTGAAAAAATATTTTGCTTGAAAAAAAATCAAAATATTGAAAAATAATGACTCATCTAAGTTGAAAACTTGAAAATATGGCTTAGATTTACTTACAATACAGAAGGTAAAAGTAGTTTGACAAACTCTGAAGAAGCAAGAAAAGTCATTTGATTTTGTTTTAGAAAAAAAATCTAAAAATATTTTGTTCATGATTATCTTGTGATCATTGCTTGGGCACCTTTGTTTCGACTCAAACACTTTTGTTGTCATGTACCTATTATCAGTCTAATGAAATATGATAGCTTTTCTTTGGAAATAATGCTTGTCCATTCTTTTACCTCATTTGATATCTTGATATCTTTGTTCACCTTACAAATGAATGAGAGAAATGTGTGATTGTATTTTTGCTTGTCTTGACTTAAAATGATGAAAAAACAAAGACGAAAGATCTTAGCATTACTTTTTTAAAAAAAATTGACAAAGGCAAATGAAAAAATATGAGAAAAGCATGACAAAAATTTAATGTTCTAGATTCTTGGAAAAGAAAATATTGTTGAGAAAGAATGCAGCAGTCATATGTTAAGAACAAATTGGTCATATGACGATTGCTAAGATTTAAAAAAAAAAAAAAGAGGTAAGAAGGTGAGAAATTTCAGGAATCTTTTTTCCACAATTGGAAATAAACAATGTTGATTGCATCACATGCATTGCATCTAAAGCACTTAATGCACGTATCCATGAACAGTTATAACAAGGACAAAGACTTTTCATTCCTTAATGAAAAAAACAAAATTTTGGTCTCCAGATGAGGATAATGATCAAAGACTCCAAAAAAAAAAGAAAAAGAGAGAAGTTTGCTTTTTCAAAAAATGGCATTTCATTTTCAAAATAGAATTCCTTTAAAGTTGTTAAGCTTCTGTTGAGATGAGCTTTTTTCAAAATGAAAACTTCTTAAAAGTCGTTGAGCCTCTACTGAGAGAAACTTTTTTAAGATAGAATTTTAAAGTTGTTGAACCTCTACTGAGAGGAGCTTTTTTCAAGATGAGAACTTTTTTAAAACTATTGAGCCTCTGCTTAGGGAAGCCTTTTTCAAGATAAGATTTTAAAGTTATTGAGCCTCTGCTGAGAAGAGCTTTTTCAAGATAAAATTTTAAAGTTGTTGAGCCTCTACTGGTTGTTGAGCCTTTACTGATAAGAGCTTTTTTTAAGATGAGAATTTTAAAATTGTTGAGCCTCTACTAAGAGGAATTTTTTCAAGATATAATTTTAAAGTTGTTAAGCCTCTGCTGATATGAGCATTTTTTAGATTTTAAAATTTTAAAAGTTGTCGAGCCTCAAGTGAGGGGAGGGGAGCATTTTCGATTTGATGAGAAAAGCTTTATGATTAGTTTAAGTTCAAAAAAAAAATCTTTTTGGATTTTGGACAAAATTGTTGTCTTTGTCTTTGCTCTATTCTTGACTCTCAGTAATGTGTAAAGAGGGGCAACTGTAGACACAAAATTTGTTCGAATTTTAATAGTTCTTGGGCTCTCGAGCCGAGACACGATTTCAATTCAATTGGGCTTCAGGCCCAATTTCAATTCAATTGGGCTTCAGGCCCAATTTCAATTCAACAGGGCCTAAAGTTTTATTTTAATTGGGCCCGAAGCCCATTTTGTTGTTTAGGCCCAACTTGCCTTTTATTTTATTTTTTTATTTTATTTTTGTTAAATTAAACAAAATACATAAAAAATGAAAAAAAAACAAACAAAAGAATACAAGAGAAGAAAAAATCAAAAGAGAGGGAGCTGGTGCCTGGTGTCATGCACGACACCATTGGCACCACTCGCCCATGCTAGGCCCTGTGCCACCTGCTCAGGTAAAGGGACAAGACTAGACAATACAAAAGAATAATGAGGTAGAGAGGGGGCTACCTCTGGTAAGCCCTGTGCCACTCATCCAAGCACAAGGCATTGCCGAAGCTCTATAAATAAAGCTCTGTGTTAGACCAAAAAGGGGAGAAAAAAAAAACCCCTGCTAAAAAAAATTCTACCAAACAAAAATAATAATAAAAAATACAGTCCCCTGGAATGGAGAACCCAGCGCCGAGAGCCCCCATGAAAAGAAAAAAATAAAATCAGTCTAAACAAAAAAGCAAGCAAGTTAGAATAACCAAAACAAAGGAAAAGGGTTTGGCCAAAAGTTAGAAGGCAGGTCTAAGGAATTTTAAACCCTTTTTAGAGAAAAGAAGATTGAATTTGTACTTAGGGGGTTGAGAGGAGTTTGTGGGTAAGTTTTGAGATTTTTAGGTGACTGGCGCAGTGGTCGACAACCTCTAACGGCGGTCAACGACCAATTAGGGAGAGAGGTAGAAAGAGTAGGGAGAGAGTTTTTTTTTTTTTTAGAGGAAGAAATAATCTGAAAAAAAAAATGTAAGCTTTTATAGAAATTACCAAAAGCCAAAATGACGCCGTTTCAATAAGCATCAAAACAACGTCATTTTGAAACTCAAGGATCTGCGCATTAACCCATGACCCAACCCCGGGGTCCGCACACCCGACCCGACGACCTATTTCCCCTTTAGCCTCTGATCGGTCCAGTTGAATCGACACAGACCGAACCGAATCAACCCCAAATCGCTGAATCGAAGCCAAACCGCTAAACCAACCAAACTAGATCGAACCGATTGGACCTACGTTGACGAAATCGTTGACAGGTCCAATTCAGGTAAAAAAAAATTTTGAATTTTTTTTATTTTTTTATATATAATATTTTTATAATATTTATGCATATTAAAATATTTATATTTGTTAGAATAAATTTTGTTAAAGTAAATAAAAACAAATGATAAAATATGTAGTTAAAATTTTTATAATTTCGTTAATTTTAAAAATAGACTTTAAAAAAATAATAAAATAATAAAAGTGAACTTTCCAATAATATAAATTAATAAAAAATGTAAGAAAAGAAAATTTTTTATTCAACGATGAGATTCGTAGGTACTTTAAGTAGTGATACTTACAAAATTTTTAGGTGAAAATTTTTTTTTAAATACTACCAGTGTATTGTAGTATTTATAAAAAGTTTTTAATACAATAAAAAAAAATTTTTTCTTGTTAAAAAATTAAAAAATAAAAATTAACTAATAAATTAAGAATAAGCGATCAAAAAATGAATGGAAAAAAGGAAATTTTATCCAATAACGGGATTCTAAAAATATTTCGAGTAGAGATACTTTAAGAAATACCTAAGTGAGAAGATTTTTTTAAAATATTATCAGTGTATTGAAATATTTATGAAAAATCTTCAATATAATAAAAATTTCCTTTTTCTCCAAAATTTTAAATAATAAAAATCAATAAATCAATAACATTTTAAAAAAAGGGATTAATAAGATGTGTGCATTAACTTAGTATCATGTGTATTGCATGTATGACATAGTTTTTATGAAAGATAAATTCGAACCTCTGAAGATGAGATTCTAAGGTATTTCGAGAAGCAAAACCTAAGAAATCTTTAGGTGAGAAAGAGTTCTTCTAATGTTACCAAAGTATTAGAATATTTTAAAAATTATTTCAATAAAAGGGTTTCAATTTATTTTTCTCGAATAAAATTTGAACAATAAATAATAAAAAGATAATATAATATAAATTTAAAAAAATTAATTTCCAATAAATGATAAAAATCAAAAAAATTATTTTTCAAACATCGAAAATGAGATTGTTTTTATCAAAATTAAAGGATAACACTTAGTTAAGTGGTACCATTTTTAAATAGGCGCTATGAGACTACTAATATTTCTTCACGCATAATCGACTTCTGGATCTAAACTGTTTCGCAGACTATAAAATTATTTTTTTAATAAATTTTAACTAATTTTAAAATCTTATTAAAATGATAAATTTTAATAGGTGGCCAATTGCACCTAGCCAAAAAAAATTGGTGACGACTCCTTTTTTCGTTCTTTTGTTTTCATTTCTAAATTCGTCGGGCAGCTCCAAAATCATTACGACACAATATCAAGTTTAAACTCAAATTTAATTTAAAATTTAAGATTTAAAACTTAATTCAAACTCGGTAAATTTTATATTTTTAGTTTGAATTCGACTCAAGATAAAAATTAAATTATTCGAGCTCATTTGATTAGGTTTAATTAATATGTAAAAATAAATTTTATTCTTATATTCAATAAAAGCTTGATTATTTATACTCGAGCTTTAGTTCAAGATATTTTATTAATTAAAATAATTAAAATATATTAAAATATAAAAATTCGATTAGGTTCATGAGTTACTTGATCTAAGTATAAGAATGTTTGAACTTGACTCGATTGATAAGTCGAGCTACTTGAGCTTAAGTTCAACTCAATAATAATTGAACCAAATTCGAATTTTATTCGAATTTTATTCGCATTTTATTCGAATTGAACCTGTATAACTTATTAATATTAGTATATGATTTACATTTCTAGTCTTAATACTGATAGATAAAAAGAAAAATAAAGGGAAAGATTGAGAACTTATCATTAATTGAAAAAAAAACTACAAAATTTACTTTTCACAAAACATTTTTTTAACAAAATTTCATGATAAATAAATTGTTTAGTTTTTAAATTAAAATAAAATATATCATATTCGATAAATTAAAAATAATGACTAAAAATCGTGTATTAAAGATAACTTTAACAAAAAAATCATTAATATGACTCAAATTTAAGATCCAAAACTTTTATGTCAAAGTGAACGATCTTTAACAATTGATTTAATCATGTTGGATTTTGCAAAACATTTTTTAAGGATATGATAGAAATTTTTTTAAAAAATTTGTTTGTGACATTTTACGAAAATAGTCGTTAGACGGGAAATTAAGAATAAACAGGGAATTAGGAAGACAGAAAAATGATAGAAACATAGGGGTAAGGAAAATTTTGAAGAGGAATGGATTATTAAAATAGGCACATTGATTTTTCTAATTTGCTGAGCAAATTAAATAGGGTTTAAATGTTAATTGGCTTTGTTTAATTGGATGAAAGTACCAATAGATATAAGGTTAACAATAAATTATAATTTATAGTATATTTAAAGTAATTTACAAAATCATTATTTATATTTAGATGAGTTTTAAAAAAAAATAAAAAGAAAATGAGTTTTGTGAATTATTAAGAGTATTATAGAGATTTAAAAATAAAAGAAATTACAGAATCTATTTTTAAATATGTGACACCTATCTCAGAAGCTATAAGATTTACAAAATTCTGCTAAAATTATAAATTTTATAAAAAAATTAAATTAAAAGAAATATTCAACTAACTTATATTCTTTTAAATAAAAGAAAAATGATTAGCCATTAAATTTTATTTTCATTTAATTGAGGATTCAAATTAAAAAAACATTTAAGATTTTATTCACATAAAATAAAAAATTTATAATTTAATTAATTATAATACAATATAAAAAATGAAATAATTATTGAATTCTAGTAGTCAACGAAACTTAACAATGAAGGACTTAAGTGAATATTTTGTCAACCAAACCTAGATAAGTCGTCTACAGCAGACGACCGATTTGTAATAATAAAAAAAAATTAAGTGATAAAAAATCATGTATTCATATGATTGTTCAGCTTCACAAATTAAAATAAAATATATCATATTTAATAAATTAAAAATTATATATTCAAGATGATTTTAACAAAAAAATTTTAATTGGATTCAAATTTAAAATAAAAAATTTTTACATCCAAGTGAATGATCCTTAACAATTAAGTTAATTTCTTGTTAGTTTTTACAAAATATTTTTTAAAGATATGATAAGAATTTTTTTAAATAAATTATTTGTGAAATTTTATGAAAATAATAGTTAGACGAAAAATTGAGAATAAACAAGGAAATAAAAAGAAAGAAAATTGATAGAAACATGAGGGAAGGGAAAATTTTGAAGAGGAATGGATTATTAAAAGAGGCTCATTGATTTTTCTAATTTGTTGAGCAAATTAGATAGGGTTTAAATGTTAAGTGGCTTTGTTTAATTGGATGAAAGTACTAATACAGATAAGGTTAACAAGAAATTATAAGTTATAGAATATTCAAAGTAATTTACAAAATCATTATTTATATTTAGATGAGTTAAAAAAAAAAAAGAAAATGAGTATACATATTTCTTCCGTTTATTAATTAAATTTTTAAAAAATGCATTTATCAAATATTTAACAGAAAAAACAATTATGTTAAAAGATAAAAAAAATCATCAAATAAAAATTTAATAATCACCCAAAATTTTATTATTTTATTATAATTAATTAAATGTTTAAATATTTATTTTTATCAATTAAATTTTTATTAAACAAAAAGTGATTAATCATTAATATTTATTTTTATTTAATTGAGAATTCCAATCGAAATAAAAATAATTATTTAAGTTTAATTCATCTAAAATAAAAAATTTATAAGTTATTTAATTATAATAAAATATAAATAATTTAAATAATTATTAAATTCTAGTAGTCAACGAAACTTAACGGCGAAGGATTTAAGTGAATATTTTGTGAACCAAACCTAGACACGTCGTCTCCAGCAGACGACCGACCTGTAATAATAAAAAAAATAACAAAAAAACCTCCAGCAGACGACCGACCTGTAATACTATAAAAGAAGTGATTACAAGATAGTGAAGAGAGAACAGGTGAAATCCCATTTTTCCTTATATAATGTCTGATCCAAAATTTAGAAGAACAATGGATTTTACAAAGTTGTTGCCCGAAGAGTGCATGTGTCTGATCATATCATTGACTTCGCCTCGAGACGCATGTCGATCGGCCCTGGTTTCTCCTGCCTTGAGATCAGTTGCAGACTCTGATGATGTGTGGGAGAGGTTTCTGCCTTGTGATTATCAGGAAATCATTTCAAGATACTCATCTACGTTATTGCTTTCATGGGCAAAGAAGCATATTTATTTTCATCTCTCCTTTCATCCCATTCTGATTGAAAATGGTACCATGGTAAGTTCAAATTTGACCCTGTATCCACTTTTCCAACTTTGTGCTACAAGAACATCTGTTTAGGGGATGTTTTAAATTTAATTTTTAGAATAATTTTAATCATATATAGCATTTTTAAGGGATGTTTGATAATGGACCAGAAGGAATCATGGCTAAGTTGATCAATTTCTTCAAAGCCTCAATTTGTACTATATGGTTTAAATATGTGTTGTTTTGCTCCATTTGGTCCATTTATCTGAAAAATTAAGGTTGCTGGTGTCTAAATAGAGCTTTCAATTGGAGAAAGAGACTGGGAAAAAATGCTATATGCTAGGGGCAAGAGCACTGTCAATTGTATGGGGAGATACACCTCAGTATTGGACATGGACATCTCTCCCAGAATCTAGGTTTGTTCTTGTCGTTTTTTTTTTTTTTTGTTCAATGATATTCTCATCTTAAGATCTTAATTGGCCATGACTCAATACTGCTGCTTGGGAAAAACAATGTCTTTTTTCTTATATTTGTGACTGTCAGGGTTTGATCCCTGATTTAGTACTTATCAACAGATTACGCGACTTTGTTGGCTAGGGAAAACAATATCAATTGCCAAGAAAAGAACTATGCTTATCTGCATAAATCTACAACTTATAGAATGACATTTTTTATGAGCTCAAGTTATTGTGGTTCTGTCTCCAACATATTGACAGGTTCTCTGAAGTTGCTGAGCTCAGGATAGTGTGGTGGCTGGATGTGAAGGGAAGGATTGAGACCATAAATTTATCTCCCGGAACAAACTATGCGGCATACCTTGTGTTTAAGCTTAATGGGAGTAGATATGGGTTTAGAGAGAGAACAGTAGGTTTGCATGTGAACGTGGGAGAAACCGCATCAGGGGAAGTGAGGAGTGTGTTTCTAGACCATCCACAGAATGATCCCCAACAAGCTCAAGAGAGAGGAGATGGGTGGATGGAGATTGAAACGGGTGAGTTTTTCAATGAATGTGGAGGAGATGGGTGGATGGAGATTGAAACGGGTGAGTTTTTCAATGAATGTGGAGATGATGGGTTTCTAGACCATCCACAGAATGATCCCCAACAAGCTCAAAAGAGAGGAGATGGGTGGATGGAGATTGAAATGGGTGAGTTTTTCAATGAATGTGGAGATGATGGGACAGTGGAGTTTTGCCTTCGGGAGATCGACTGTGATTACGATAAGCGTGGCCTCATTATTGAAGGAATTGAGGTGAGGCCTAAAAATATTGGAAGGTAATATCATCTTCTTCTTTCTATTTGGTTCAACATTCCTTTGCAGGATTTGAATATTTAATGTTTTGTATTTGAGAAGAAAAAGTTATGGCATGCACTTTCCAATAACTTTTAAATATTTTACCCCAAAGGCAGATTGTGTTGTAAGTACTATATTTGTAAAGTTTAATATTGTGTAAACATCCCCAAAGGCACATGAGCCAATTACCATATCGGTTATTGAGAATGGTTTGGTTGGTTTTGATTATTTTTTTTAATATGAGAATGGTTTGGTTGGTTTTGATTTTTTTTTTTTTTTTAATAAGGTCGGTTAATTTGGTTATAGATTTTTCAGATCGATCGACCAAATCGACCGGCTGTAAAAAATCCATTACCTGTCTACTACATGCCCAAGTGGTGATGCGGGAATAAAGATGGAATTTGTTAAGATATTATATGAGACGGGAGTAATTGAAATAGTAATGATCGTCTGCTTGCTGTGCGTAGATCCAAAATTTTGTTTTGGAACCTTGGCTTAGAAGAAACACAAGAAATTAACAAGTAGCATGTACAATATCAGCGATAAGTAATGATCTTGTTGTCTGTTTTTAACCTTGTGTTTGGCTTTTTGATAAGAAAAGTATGTTATTTACCTAGTCACTGAACTTTGATCATAGTTTCATCTGCATCACTCAACTTTAATTTATCCCATTAAAATCATTTTTTTTGTACTAAAATATTCATGATAAATAAGTTGCTCAATTTTCAAATTAGGATAAGATATGTTGAAACTAATAACTTAAAATAGATGGTTACAGATTTATCTTATTCTTTCGTTTCACTTGCTTTTTTTATTAGGATAGTGTTCTAAGAGCAACCATGAATTTTTCTTGGTTTCATGTTTCCAACCGCTTAATGAGCACCTTGTTTGTACATGGCAGGGGATTACTCTTTGTCTAGTAGAAATCACCTCAGTAGACAAATTTTCAAGATAAAACAAATCTGAAAATGTTGTTTGTTATTTATTTTCACTCAATTTTTGCAAATTTAAGGAATTTCTTAGGTGTTTTTTGATGTTTTAACGATTGAAACAGAGGGAAATTGATCGAGGAAAGGATTTCTAGGTTTGATTTTATTGTTGGTAGAGGTGAAATAGAGTTTTAGAGGGAAGGAGCAATTGGGTTTCGGATTAGATCTAGACTAATCTAACTCTTTTTATAAGAATCCAACATGAAGAAGGGAAAGAATAGATCGAAAGGAGTTTGAAAATGAAATTTGGTGATTAATTGGCGTCGGCAAGCGGCAGAAGACAACGAACAGAATGGTGGAGGACGATGGCCGGTGACCGTACGATGGCGGCTAGATTTTCTTCCAAGAGAGGGTAGTGAGAAAGTAGAAACTAAAATAAAAAAATCAAATTAATTTTTTTTTCTGTTTTTTCCAAATGTTTTTTTTTTTTTTGTTTAAATTTAAGATAAACTAATTTTAAACACATAGATACACAAAAATATATTCATATATCAAAAAATCTTATATAAATATAAATTTTTATAAATGATAATATAATTTATGAAGTTTAAGAATAATTCATAACTTATATAATCATTTTTATTTAAATTTATAGATTTTAATATAATAAAATTAATTAATTACATATTAAATATACGTATGTAATTATCATCAATTTTAAAGAAAACTGAAACTATAATTTATTGAATTCAAATAACTTTTAAACAAAAGATAATAATATTTTCGATTTCAAAAAATTAAAAATTTCGTCTTTAAAATCAATATTATATATAAGCTTTTTTCATGAGAGATGTTTTCATAAGTTGTTAAAGTAAAGATGCAACAATTGATACTCCATTATTTTTTGTTATCTTTGAAGTAAGTATTATTTTACTTGATGAGTCAATAGATTTTACAAATAGATGTGAAGAGATAGATAAAACAACAATTTATAATTTGATAATAGTTTGAGTTATAAACTAAATTATATAATTTTATAAAAAATATAATATTATAATAAGCTTATACATATCTCTTCCAATAATTTTTGACATTCAAGCTTAGGATCAAAAGTATAGACGTTATTTACTGTAAATTTAATATTACTTATTTCAAGATTATACTTGATTGCCCTCGTTTCGAACTCACAAATTTTATCCTTAAAATCTTTGAATATCTATTGGATTTTATAATCTTCATTTTTCTAAATCATAAGTATAAATATATTATTCAATTAATTTAAATACTAAATAATATTAAAACAACTTTTAACTCAAACTTTAACAGATATTTCATAAAGATTGTCAATATCTCTATTAATTAAATTTTTAATTTTTATATTGAACAGTACGAACATCACTCTTCTAGAATTATCATATGCCTTGATATTCAACTTATATCTATAAAAAATACAAAATTTTATAATTATGAATATAATATAATAATTTAAAATACTTTTATTATTATCATGAAATAATAATTTTTTAATGTATCAAATATAAAAAATATAAATACTAATTATTTTGGAGTTAGATTAGAAACATCAACATTATAGGAATAACATTGAAATTTTTCATCAACTTCAAATAACTTCTTGTTACACTTACATGATATATAATACAAATCAAAAGAGATGTCAACTTTCATGATAGTTGCTCTACTGATGAAAAATTTTTCCTATATATATCCAATTTTAAAATAATCAATAAAAATTATATACATGTAACATCAATCATTTTTAAAGTTATGTTGCTCCATAAGAAATAAAGTTATTCAAATACCTTGCACATTGGCTTTGTGATTATTGCTTTAATATCTGACAAAAGCTTTCTATTTCTAAATATTAAAACTTCATTTGAAGGTACTCTTTTATGCAATGTGCGATTAAGTTTTATACCGAAATCTTCCTCAGGCAAACTAAATATCAAAAAGAGTAAAATAAAATATTAATTTGTCATAAAAACATTAAATTAAAAAGAAATTGTATAAGTTATTATACCTTTGTAAAATTATTGAGACTTCAGAAATATCTAAATTGATGTAAATCTTTGTTTCACTAGTTGAAGATAAATTACAAATATCTACAAAATTGAAAAAAAGTTATAAATATTTATGGATTTAATAAAAAATATAAAATAATTTCAAAACAATTTTGAAAGTACCTTTGAATTTTTTTGATTGAATTAGAAGTAACAATCAACACTATGGAATGTTGCATTGTGTTGAAAACATTATCATTAATCTGATTAATAATGTCACCCCAAAGAGCTATCTCTAATGTTTGACCACTAATAAAATAATATTATTAATATCTTATTTAACTTAAAAGGATAAAGTAATATAAATAATTAATATATATGAACATAAGAAATTGATAATATAATGATATTGAAAATTAAAAAAACAAACCTTTCATCTTGAAGCTCTATTATTCTTTTCTTTTGCCTGGATTTATCAAAAGCTTGATCATTAACTGGAGTTATGCTTTTTAATCTTCTAACAGCATCTGAAAAAAAAATATATTATTTTTATTTACTTATATCAAATTATTATGGCCTTGTATAAGATGCATAAATGATTAAAATAAATATAAAAGATATCAAATAATAAATTTTAATTACCCAACAAATATTTTTTATCTCCAGGTTGTTTTGAAATGTCACTGAACTTAACAAACTCGAATTAGTGTTTCCCAATTGTATGATCTTCTTGAGTGATCTCTTCAACAACAGTCAAGACTGAAAAAACAAACATGAAATCTTCTCGCACAACCTTATATGTTTCCTGTATAAGAACGAACTTGTACATTTCTAATAGAATAAATAGATCCTTCCTTCAAAAGAGGTTTGAATTTGGAAACCAAATTTCTGAATACCATAGCATGCATGTGATCACCCTGCCATGAGTAAATTAAATAGAAAAAAAAAGCAGTAATAGTCTTTGAAACATATTGAGTCCAAAGCATGTTTGCCATTTTTTCAACTCTTTTTTCATTTGTGTTCTTCTGTAGCAAACATACAGAAGTATTCAAGGAGATGCAGAAGTATTTTGGGTTCTGAATTTGTATGGGATCTCATCAATACAGTGTCATACCCGTGCATCAATGAAAGAAAATATATCTTTAATATAGAAACAGTGGACTGGTTATTGTTGACCTTTATCCTACATAAAGTTTCTCTTTTTTTACCTCTTTCCTACTCAAGCTATAACAACAAACATTTAAATGTATGATACAGCAAACATGCAGAAGGTTTCTTGACCTCTTTCCTAGATTTACTTTATATCAGTGTTCGGTAACTGTCAAAACAGGTTCTCTTTCCATATGTGTGGACTTGTTAATCCACTCTAATGACTCAAGAACGAATATTACGTGAAGTCACAATAATCAAAGCACTCAAGGTTATTTAAAAAGTTATTTAAATTTTTTCTCAATTGAAACAGAAGAAAAAGGAAGGCAAGAAGAGCAACAAAACTTTATGTATAAGGTTGATTAGAATATCCTGCTGGTCTTAAATCTAATAGTTAAAAATTCAAGCAAAAGAAAGGCTGTTTAGTCACATGTCAGAAGCAAGTAACAGTGAGAAGGAATTGATGAAAGCATGCACAGATCCAGAGCAGTTGCTGCAATTATCAGCAAGGCGAAGATCATAGCTGTTGGTTTTAGTCAATTGAAACAGAAGCAAAAGAAAGGCAAGAAAGCCAAAAAAACTGTATATATAAGGTTGATTAGAATATCCTGCAGGCCTTAAATCTAATAGTTGAAAATTCAAGCAAAAGACAGCAAACAAAACTCAATATCCTATTGGTCCTAGAATAGAACTGTATACTATATAAAACTTTATATATGTTTTTCAATAGAAACATACTGAAAAATCATGTCAAGCAAGATTCTAAATATGGAATATAGATAAACATGTTAATATTAATTTAAAATAGAATAGAAAGAAAGAGTACAGAACTTTTTAATATTGATAATAGTCTTAAAGTTAGAGATAAAACCTGTTCATCTAAAATAACCATTCCTAAACCGATCAAGGTTCCAGTCTTGGAGTTGATAGCATCCCATATCCTTGTAATTCTAACCTTCAACCTCCATTGATCTCTGATTGGAGATATTTGTCTCAGGTAATGGTGTCCGTGCATCATTAATCTAGAATACGATTTTTTATAAAAAGAAGTTAGATATTTGAAGTTAGGTATACTATATTTTTTGTGTACCCTTGATGTTCTTTTTCAGATACTTGGACTAATATCTTCAAGCCTTAGCGAGAAGTAACCCTTGAGACAGCCACACACAATTGACCATGACTGAACACTGGTTTTGGTAGATAAACACCAACATGTTTAAAAGTCTGACCTTCACTTTTATTGATAGTCATTGCAAAGCACAATTTCAATGGGAATTGCCTACGCATCAGAGTAAAAGGCCATTTTGTGTCAGTAGGGGACATGATTATACGGTGGATAAAAACTCGTTTACCAATATTGCTTCCAGTCACAACTTCAGCTTCAATGATCCTTGTTCCCAACTTTGTAATTATCAATCTTGTGCCATTGCATAGGCCTTCACAATGGTTTATATTTCGCAACAGAATAACAGGAACACCCACTTTCAACTCTAACTCATGATTAGGAATTCCAGGAAATTTTAAGGTGTTAAAAAATTCAGTTGGAAATAGAATAGACTGTTCATCAACGGAGCCTGAATCAGGACATAATTTATCAAAACTCAAGTACTTTTTGGACTCTCCATGAAGTTTCGATAGAATGTAATCATTAACCTTATCAACATCTTCATTGGTGGGAAACAAAATGGCTCTATCTTTCAAATAAGTAGGATCATTGTAGTTTACCATAAAGTCTGGATATGTCCATGAAACAATCTGGCAAATTGCATCTCTGCTTGGCTGCATAAAAAGATCTTCTGGAATTTTTATCCAACTTGGCTCTGCATCACAATTAAATGTCTGGCAGGGTAATTTCCCATCTCCAAGGTCCAAAACCCATTTACTAAATTCGTGTATTTACTGAATAGCATTAGAATCCATTGTAGGGTCTCGAAGTCGCATGTTGATTGTGAGTTTGTAAACCTTACATTGATGCCATAAAGTTGAGTCACTAATCGAAGTAGCAACTATATCTTCCCTACCCCCTTGAGGAACAACCGGTAATATCTGTCTAAAATCACCACCTAATGCCACTGTTTTACCTCCAAATGGTTTGTTTGTGGAATTTGGCACATGGAAGCCTAAAATATCTTGCAAGCTACCATCAAGTGCTTCAAAAGCATTACGATGAGCCATAGGAGCTTCATCCCATATAATAAGACTCGATTTGCATACTAGTTCTGCCAACTGAGTCCCTTGGTTAATATCACAACATGAGCTTTCATGAAGCTTAAGCAGAAGCTTAAATCTAGAATGTGCAGTTCTACCCTCAGGCAACAAAAGCGCTGCAATTCCAGAAGATGCCACAGCTAATACAATTTTACCTTCAGAACGCAATCGAGCAATAACGGTTCCCCACAAAAAAGTCTTCCCTGTACCCCCACTACCATAAACAAAAAAGAACCTGCCATTATCAGAATAAACTGCTTCCAATATTGCAGTGTACACGACCTTTTGCTCTATATTGAGACCCGAATACAAATAAAGGTGTTCATTTTTGAGAGATTCTCGATCATATCTCAACTCATCCATAATCAATGTATTTCTACACATATTGATCAAGCTTATATCAGGAAAAGGAAGTGACTTGAACTCCCGCAGTGATCGACCATTCTTATTCATAATTTTTTGTATCTCATACAGGGCATGATTTTGCAATTGGTATGAAGATAAAAGAAGCTCTGAGTTACCAAGGGGGCACCTCTCTTAATATAAAATATCTTCTGACAAAATTTCCCAGTTTCTAATCCACAATGTGAAATGGTCTGTAACCTCACAAAATAGTATTAGTGTGACAAACAACTGTCTAAGTTGATGTCCAGAAGCCCACTGTGATGCTTCTTTTATAGCTTCATGCCATTCATCATCATTGTCTAGTAACCCCATTACAGCACTCGCTTCTTTGAAAGTTGGGTACAGAATCCCATCAATGTTTCTTATATCTTCAAAGCTTGTTGGTCCTCTAACAATGTTAAGTAGTAGTCGAAGATAATACCTTTCTCCTGAAGCGGGATGTGCATAGTAAATCCTTCTAATGCATCTATCATTTCCTCTTCTTTTCCATTATTTCAAATCTTTCTTCCATGTCTATTTCATCGGAAACTCCGCATATGTTAAATGCCTTGCATCTTGAAATAATTGGTTAGCTCGCATCCATTCAGTGAATATAGTTTTCTCTACACCTGCTCGATTAACGATATCAACCAATGAATCATTATCACCAAAAATAACATTATGCTCACCAAAAAGATGGAAAGAAAATCTTTCTCACCGCAGGATCACGATATTGGATATCAAATTTAAATATCCTCCAACATGCTTCTGATGCTGAAACATAGCGACAATCCAAATATCTTTTTATCTCATCAACTTCGGTCAATGATGGCACACCCGTTTCATTATTGGTTGATGCATTTTCCTCAATTGTGAACGTCGCTCTATCATGACCCTTGTTAATATACTTGAATAAATACTTGATTGAACGACCTTGGTTGCAATGCTCAACATTAATATGAGCATCATATTTAACTACCAAGTCAACATTGTGCGGCACTACCCATCTATTGTCTACCTCTACACCATTTTTCAAAGCAGTTTGCCTGTCATCTCTTGTCTTATATATAGGAAATCCATCTTCATTTACAATTGTTTGAGATCGAAAACTCTTGGGATAGTGCTTAGTACATTTGTCTTTGTCCATACATGGAGAATTCTTGTTGTAAGCACCGTATGGACCATGGACCATGTACTGGACGACTGCATTATATCCAGCATGTACTGCATTATATATGCTGTAGTATTAAATCAATTTAGATATTAAAAATGATAAAGTAAAATGTAAGATCTCATACCAGCAGTGTCATCTCCAAAGTGTTTTCCTTTACGTAAGTCATTTATCAATTCATCCAATTTGATTTTGAAAACCATAGCAGCAATATCTGGCCTATCCTCCATCTTTTGTCCAGGGATGAGATCCAAGAATTTTTTAATCTCTTTCCATTTAGGATTGCAAGTGAATGTCAAAAAGATGTCTGGCGTTCCAGTCCACCTGCAGATAGCCATGGCATCTTGGTAATATGGCACCATATATCTTGGACTACCAGTAAAGCTTGATGGTAGTATGAATCGTCGCCCAAGTGAGGCTGGTGTGGTGTCTCCTCTAACCACTGCACCCTTCAAACCATTATACAATTCTGCTCAAAGTTGTGGTTGATTTCCCATTACCCATCTTATCCTACCGTCTTCCATCAATGTGAATCCATCAACAGAAAATTGCTGAAATAGACGTCCACCACGAATCAAAGTTTCACCTTCTTCATGTCTTTGTTGTAATCCAAAAGCAAGAGTGTCTCGAAAAGTAACAAACTTTCGCTTCATGGAAATTGTTTCATCTGCATCAACATACTCAATATCTGTTCGATAAAAATCCTCTCCATAGGGAAACAATATTGGATATTGCATTGCCATAAAACTCGGATGTATTTCTTTTATCTTTCTTAAACCAACTCCATATTCTTCAACAACAATATCTCTATCTCCAGATGATTGGCTTCGATCACCAACAATAAGTGCTGCAACTTCAGAAGCAGATGGAAGATTATATTGTGTACTATCTCCTTTACGCTTTCCGAGTAACCTTATTTTTACTAGATGAAAATCAGTTTCCTTAAATCTATCTCTGGCCATTCGAAAAACTTTCACCAAAGGGTTGTGTTCATGCAACATATCAAGAAGTCCATTTACTCCCTCAATATCAAGGTCACTTTGAAAATTACTAGAAGACATGACACATGATCTGTTGGAGATCTCATTTTCCGTGTCATATATGTAAAGTTGAGCAAATTTAGGTGCTTGGCCTTCTCTAGGCAACAAAGATCCAATTTTATGGCGGTTTTGGCCATTGATACGATAGACATAAGGTCCATTTCCATTATTAACTTTATTGTCTACAATGCCTCCAGTTGAAGTGAAAACAAATATAGAGTTATATGCTTGAATATTCTCTCTAAATTTATTTGAATGTTGACTTCCATTGTAGTCCAACAATTCCTTTAATTATTATATTAGTTCAACAATTTCTATTAATCATTTCTATTAGTAAATGAAAATCTACTGAGTTGGGTTCGATCTTGAGAATGGTCACTTGTATTGATTATATTGCTTTGCAGGTAAGGATTATAATTTGGGTGAATGTTCTCTGTCAAGAGGATAGAATTGTTGCCTAAAATGTTTTTAGTATTTTATGTTGCTCAAGTATTTCTTAATTGATATTTAGAACAATTTTCTACACCCATGATAGAATATGATCTTGAAAATCTATTTTCAAGTGTACGTGACAAAATATGTTGTGAACATTGCTTTTGTGTTAAAATTTGCCCTTCTCCTTTGTCTATTTAACTTTGTGTCTATACTACATATATATACTTAATTTAGTATCAACAAACTACAAATAATTTATTAAATAAATCATATAAATCCAGCAAAAACTAATAATATTTATATATATATATAGATCAAATAAAATCAATTATAATTTTGCAAGAAAGGCAAAATGATAGTTAAGAAACAACAAAAAAATTTAAAAAAAAAAAAACAATTATCATAGTTCAAGAAATATAAATATAAATATAAAAAAAAATAACTTTTAAACAGTACAGATAAAAAAATAATGCAATGTGATCTCAAAGAACATTGTAAAAAAAAAAAGATACAAAGTGATAAAAGTAATCATTCAAATTAAAACTGTAAAAAAATTGTAACCATTCAAATTAAGTTTTCATTTTCATTACATGATAAAGTTAAAAAATAAAAACTAATCAAAGCACTCTTAATTTGAAATATAAATTATTAAAAAAATACTAAGTGAAATGGGTGCGTGGAGCTTTACCTAGATGCAAAGTCAATGAAATTGGAGAATAGCCTCTCGTGTACTTTATCATATCATGATACCCTATCTATAATAGATTTTTTTTTTTTTTGGTTGAACATAATTAATAGAAAAGCTTTATATAAGTTTTAATTGCAAATTTATTTAGGCATAACTTACATAAAAAATGTTTTGGTGTAAGTTATGCAAACCAATTATAATGAGTTCTTTTTGAAAAAAATATCAACTTGTTTATACTTTTGTTTTGGAAAGTCCATACTTCATGCTTCATAAGTCAAGATTTGAAACTTTAACCATATGAAAAAAATATTAACTATTAATGAGCTTTTTTTTTTATTATTATTATTATTATTCAAGGCATTTTTTATGAAAAATACTTTCAATAATCCCATTAAAATTTATAAGGTGATTAATGAAAACATTTTTTACCATAAACGCCTTCAATAATTCATTAAAAAAATTTTATTATTATTCAAGATGTTTTTAATAAAAAACACATTGAGTAATCACATCATAAAAATTTATGAGGAGATTATTGAAGGCGTTTTTTTGTAAAAAATGCCTTCAATAACCACATTAAAAAAAATTTTCGGATTATTCAAGGCATTTTTGACGAAAAACGCCTTGAATAATCATATCATAAAAATTTTTGAGAAGATTATTAAAAGCATTTTTGGCCAAAACGCCTTCAATAACCTCATTAAAAAAAAAAATTAGATTATTCAAGGTATTTTTTTAAAAATGCATTGAGTAATCACATCATAAAAAGTTATAAAATGATTATTGAATGTGTTTTAAGCCATAAATATATTCAAAAAACTCATTAAATTTTTTTTTTTAGGATTATCAAAGGTGTTTTTTGGTAAAAAAAGCCTTTAATAACCCCAATAAAAAATTTTTCATGATTATTCAAGATATTTTTATCTAAAAATACCTTGAATAATCACGTCATAAAAATTTATAAGGAAATCATTGAAGGTATTTTTTGTCAGAAATGCCTTCAATAACCCAATTAAAAAAAAATTTGGATTATTCAAGACGTGTTTGTCCAAAAATGCCTTAAGTAATCGCATCATAAAAAGTTATGAGAGGATTATTGAAGTCATTTTTTGCCATAAATGCCTTTAATAACCCCATTAAAATTTTTGTTAAAGATTATTCAAAGTGTTTTTGTCAAAAAATGCCTTGAGTAATCGTGTCATAAAAATTTATGAATCAATTATTAAAGGTGTTTTTAGTGAAAAATGACTTGAATAATCATGTCATAAAAATTTTTTAAGGGATTATTGAAAGCATTTTTTTTTCAGAAATGCTGTCAATAACCCCATTAAAAAAATTTCAGGATTATTCAAAATATTTTTAGCCAAAAACACCTTGAGTAATAACCACATTAAAAAAAATTTTGAGATTATTCAAGGTATTTTTGTCCTAAAAAGCCTTGAGTAATCACGTCATAAAATTTTATGAAAGAATTATTGAAGGTATTTTTTGTCAGAAACGCCTTCATTAACCTTATTAAAAATTTTTTGAGGGATTATTCTCCAAAAATGCTTTTAATAATTTCCTTCATTTTCATACATGCTTTTTAAAATGGTAATGGCTATTTCAAATGTTTTTATTTAAGTCAAATTTGAAAATAACGCTACTTCTCCCCCTCGGAATCTTAGAATACCACAGGGAGAAGTAAGTTTTTTATTCTAAGACTTTGGGTACTGTTGAAAATATGTCAAATTTTTTCGGATTCAAATGGCCATGAACCAAACATTGAAATCAAATATCCAATAGTAAGATTCTGAGAGAAAATGTGTGGATTCTCGTTAACCAAACACCTCATAAAAAACTAACATGTCCATAAGATCATAAATACCAATTAGAAGATATGGAAAAATATTAACCATTAATGAGCTTTCTTCTTAAATTTTAATTTTTTGTATTAATGATCAAATTAATCATAATTCACTCATAGAATGCAAGAATATTAGATCTTCAAAACAAATAAATATAATTAATTTAATTAAAATAAATTATTTTTAAATTAAAAATGTATTAAATTAAATCAAATGCATTAATCAATGAACTTATGGTTTTAACATAGACTATCCACATGTCAAAAAAGTAGATTATTCACATAAGATTTTTTTTCATTTTTGTCAAAAGCTTTGATTTTTATATATTTATATGAAGTTTATTTTAAATTCAAAAAAACATTAGATGAGATAAGCTAGCTTAATATCTCTTTTATTTTTTATATATACAAACTATTAATCATTAATGCATATAATTTTTTTACTTTTAATTCTACTTTAGATCGTCTCTTGCTTGCAAAGATTTAGGACCATTTTGTAAAATGTTAGAAAACATCTTAGATAAAACTATTTAAAGATGTATTTTATTTTTCTTGTTTTGAAAAAAAAATATTGTTTAACAATTTATTTATATAAAAAATCAGTTATAATTTTAAATAAAATTATTTATTTAATTTTTTTTGTTTTATAATATTTATAAATCAATAAATTTATTATTTTGTAAATTTATTTTTATTTGTATATTACTTTCATCTATAAATATATATTTTTCATGAATATAAATATAATAAGATATATCTAATAAAATATAAGGTCAAGTATAATATTATTTGGTCTCTTAAAATCTAATGTCAGATCTGTCGATGCAAAGAATGACTTCAAAATTTATTTAATCTACAATTTCACAAGGTCTTGATCTGACAGTTTTATACACGATATGATAATATAACATAAAATTAACATGAAAAAAATTATATATAAATTTAGTATAATCATATTTCATATTTTAATCATGTTGATATGATTAAAATGTGATATTATTTATGTTGAGTTTATGTTAAACAGTAATTATATGTTTAAGATACGATATTATTTATAAATTTTAATTTATTTAAAAAAAAATTAATAATCATATTTATCATATCATTTTGGTGTTTAAATAAATTATAAATTTTAAAAATTTTTTAAAATATTAATTTAAATGATATTTTTTGTTTAAATAAATAGATTGATTGTGTCTAATCGTGTTATTTATATATAATCATGTTAATCGTGTCGTATCGTGTTATGTTATTTGGGTAATTAATTATATCTAATTGTATTATTTATCTATAATTATATTAATTGTATTGTATCATATCGTGTTAGTTAAATATTAATTAATTTTAATTATATTAATTATCTCGTGTCATATATAATATTTATGATTTACATATTATATTTATATTTAAAGTATTCATATATTTATACCATTTTATATTAAAATTATTTATATTATATCTAAAATTTTATTTAATATAAAATATAATAGGATGACATAAATTATAATACGACGACACAAATTATTGACTAATAGCAAACCAAGACAATAACTTATTGCAATTGCATATCTTGAATCATATCCCTTTCCTTTTTTTTTTTTTTTTAATAACTATCAATTGCAAGACTCGTCATCATACTATGGCAAACAAAAGGCAACCAACTTTGCGGGTCGCCATGATTTTGTCTAGACAAAGTCCTGATCCTATCTTGAGTCGTATCTTTGAATGCCTCCATTAGACCCTACAACCCAGCAATTTAAGGAATCTATTATTTTTTTCGTGAATTTATAATTGAAGGAAAAATTACAACTATAAATCATTACTTGCATCTTATGCAAAAAATCAATGAATTAGATCAATTAAATAAATTAAATTTTAATTTTAATTTTAATTTAATTAATTTATATAATTATTTTTTAAAAATAATATTTAATAATTTTAAATTTTAATACTTATAATATTTTTATTTCTTATATCACGACTTTTATATAAAAAATCAAACAAATAAATTAACTAATTAATAAACTAACTTATAATTTGATAATTTGAATATAAAATTAAATCAAACTTAGGTATGACAGAACTTAAACCTAACTAATGTCTTTGTAAAACTTAAATTATTAGCAAAATCAAGCTTCAACACCCCATGTTTATAACAATCACAGCTACGTATTAGTCCTTTCCATGAAAAAGGCATCTACATGTATGATACGTACTATGCTTTTCTGCAATTGTTAGGATGTAAATGTTTGTATTTTGTTTTCGGAGTATGATAGGACTAGTCAGAATTGGCCCCATACGCCACCAAAGTTAATATATTGCGAGGCTGACTTAGGCATGATTGGGATTCAATCGTGTCCATCGTTTGCTGAGATGAAGCCTCCTTTTGATGTAAACGTGTCGCAGATTTTTGTTTTTTTTGTTTGGGTAACACAGTTACGGCACGACTGTGCTGGCATGGCACCGGTAAAAGCCTAATTGTCTACTAGTGAGAAAGAGATGTGGTGAGCCATCGCATCTTTTTTTTACTCTTTTGTCCTCTTAATATTCTTTTATTACCATTTTATCAAAAAAGTTGATAATTTAATTATACATATTTAAAAAATCATTTGATATATTATTATCATTTTTATTAATTTTTAATTATTTATTAAAATTTTATTATTTGAAATAAATATAATTTGAATATTTTTAAATTATTTTCATAAATGTCAAATAATTAAAATTTTTTATTATATATAAATTTTAATCTAATATATTTAATAATCATTTATATATAAATTTTAATCTAATATTTTTAATAATTATTTTTTTCATCACAATTTATCTCATCCTCATCGTTATATTTGCATCTAAATGCATATTTTTATCATTGATTTTAATCTCACCATTACAATAACAAATTTTATAGTTATAATAATTATTTTTTTTTTTTTTTTAATTTTATCAAAATCAATCTCACCATTTATAAAAATGAACCCTTAGTCATTGGAGGGTCAAGCCTCTTTAGCCATTGGTCTTATTTTCTAATTTGGAGACACGTTAAAAATGAACTACTATGTATCTTGTGTATTCCTTTTTATTTTTTGGCATTTATTTTATTATCATTTTTTAAAAGTAAAATTTTAATTTAACAATCAAGTATTAGGTTACGATTAAAAGTGATGGCTGGTGAAGAAAATTCATCATATGAAATCCTAAAATTTGATGATAAAGACATCGCTTTTTGAATAATACAAATCGAGAAATATTGATATGATAAAAAGTTATATCTATCTCTTTTGAGTACAAAACTGAAAGAATATCAAACAACAATTGAAATTTTCTTGATCGATAAATGTTAAAAGTCATTCGGCTAACACTACTAAAAAACTTGGCTTACAGAGTGACAAAGAAGAAATCAATTGCGGGTCTGATGAAGGTACTATCTAATATGTATGAAAAACCATCTATGAATAACAAAATTTTTCTCATAAAGAAAGAAATTGCTTAGGTTGAAGTGGAAAAAGAGGCTCTAATGACAACGCATCTTAATGAGTTTAACATGATTGTCAATCAAATTGTCTTCTATTGAAATTGATTTTAACGAGGTTTAACCCTAATTCTTTTGTGGATCTTGGAAGGGCATGAAAGTAGTGACTCGTAATTCTATGGGCAATGCGAAGCTAAATTTCAATGAAACCAAGAATTGAATTTTTGTTGAGGAAGTTCGTAAAATTTATTCGCGAAACATCGATGTCGAGTTTTACTTTAAATCTTGTAAAAATTTTAATCGAAACAATGATAAATCAAAGTCGAGAAACGAAAGAAACAAATCTAAATTTAGGTGAAAACTATAAAATTTTTGTCTAAATCCAGACTGGAACTAGATTAACACGTGAACAAATCTATCCATTCACGATAATACTAAAGCCTAAAACTTTAAATTTTTACAAATTCCTTATTAGGATAGCTAAATTTGGCAATGGTCCTATGTCTAAATTTTTATGATGTGAATTAACGGCTGCTTCCAGTGACCCTATTCATCTATTCTCTCTCTTTCCAATTTTTCTTTTCTTCTAAATTTGTAATAATAAGTCAAATGATAATCATAAGTTCTTACTTACCATTTTTTTTCAACTATTTTTATCCAAAATATTATTTTTTTTAATAATGATCTTAATTTAATGAGCCAAATCTTAATTTTTTTTTTCTTTTGGGCATTGACTCCTCTAAGTCTTCTCTTCAAATCAATATCTAATGGAAGGGGGAGACGCCCAGCATTCACTTGCATTTGTTTCTTCCTTTATATTTTACTTTTAAATGAATAATTCACTTTCATTTTTTTCTATTTCTACTTTATAAATCTGGTCGTTACAAAGTATCATTGAAAAGATAAACCAAAATCTTAACCAACAACGTTTCAAGGAGAGGCAAAAATGGAAGGGCTTAAGCCAAGGCCCGCAAGTTCTTCCCCTCTCACCCCGTTAGGCTTCTTAGAAAGAGCAGCCACCGTGTACGGTGATTGCACTTCCATCATATACAATAACACTTCCTACACGTGGTCACAAACTCACCGGCGATGTCTCCAGCTAGCTTCTTCTCTCTCATCCATCGGCATAAAAGTGGGCCATGTCGTCTCCGTTTTAGCCCCCAACATCCCGGCCATGTACGAGCTTCATTTTGCTGTTCCCATGTCTGGTGCTGTTCTCAACAGCATCAACTCCCGTCTTGACGCCCGTACTGTCTCCATACTCCTACACCACTGCGAATCAAAGCTCCTCTTTGTTGATTGCCTTTCTCAGTCTCTAGCCTTGGAAGCCATCTCTTTGTTTCCTCCTAACGAAAACCCCCCACTTCTTGTCCTAATCAAAGATGATTATGATGATGCTGAGAGTTCCAATTTGTCATCATCCACCGTTGATTCTCGCTTCTGTTGCACATACGAGAGCCTGATGGAGAAAGGTGATCCTGATTTCAAGTGGGTTAGGCCTCAAAGTGAGTGGAATCCGATTGTTTTGAACTATACATCAGGTACGACCTCATCTCCTAAGGGAGTAGTTCATAGCCACAGGGGAATTTTCATGATCACACTTGACTCTTTAATCGATTGGGAAGTTCCAAAACAACCTGTCTACTTGTGGACACTCCCAATGTTTCATGCTAATGGGTGGAGTTTCACTTGGGGCATGGCCGCTGTTGGTGGAACCAATGTTTGTGTACGAAAATTCGACGCCCCTACCATCTATGGTTTGATCAAGAAACATGGTGTCAGTCACATGTGTGGAGCGCCTGTCGTGCTTAACATGTTATCAAATTCTCCTGACATTAAACCACTCCAAAGTCCTGTTCAAATCCTCACAGCTGGAGCTCCACCGCCGGCCCCTGTGCTTTTCAGGACCGAGTCACTCGGTTTCATAGTGAGTCACGGCTATGGATTAACCGAAACAGGAGGGCTGGTTGTGTCTTGTGCTTGGAAAAGGGAATGGAACAAGTTGCCAGCGACAGAGAGAGCGAGGCTGAAAGCAAGACAAGGAGTGAGATCTCTGGGTATGACAGAAGCCGACATAGTGGATCCTGAGTCAGGACTCGTTGTAAAACGAGACGGATCAACTCTGGGGGAGATAGTTTTGAGAGGTGCCTGTATCATGTTGGGGTATCTAAAAGACCCAAATGGAACAAACAAATGCATGAAAGAAAATGGTTGGTTTTACACTGGAGATGTTGGGGTGATGCATCCTGATGGATATATGGAAATCAAAGATCGTTCAAAGGATGTTATAATCAGCGGTGGAGAGAATCTAAGCAGTGTTGAAGTCGAGTCAATATTGTATTCTCACCCAGCAATCAATGAAGCAGCGGTCGTGGCCAGGCCAGATGATTATTGGGGAGAGACTCCCTGTGCTTTTGTGAGTTTGAAAGCTGAGTTAACTCAGAAACCAAGTGAGATGGAGATAATAGAGTATTGCAGAGCTAAGATGCCACACTACATGGTTCCCAAAACGGTGGTGTTTAAGGAAGAATTGCCCAAGACTTCCACTGGGAAGATTCAGAAGTTTGTACTGAGAGATATTGCAACGGGTCTGGGTTCATCATCTTCCTCACGGGTGAGTAGAATGTGAGCTGGGTTGAATCGAGTTATGTTGTCATTGTCGTTTTGCATTAGTCTCGATCAGCAAGTTAACCATTGGATTGTCGTTTTATGAAATACTAGTGCTTTTACATTTCGAAGAAAGTGGCGCACTGAACAAAAAAGTCATGGGAAGAGGAGGATTATCTTAGCTTATCTTCTGGAAAGAGCAGAAATGTTTTAGGATTACTTGATAGACGGTGAGGCTTATTATTTATTAAAAATTTATTAATATTAAAAAAATAGTGATATTTTAATAATTATATTTAATATAAAAATATTATATTAATACTAAACACTTAAAACAAAATCATTTATTACTATTTATTTTATTATTTTAAAATATTTAAAATTGTATTCTTATTATTCTTAAAATATTTAAATAATAATATTTTATTGTTTTAGTAATTATTATATTATTAAAATATTCATATTACTAACATAATAATAATTAAAATATTATTATATTAAATAATATTATATATGAAAATACTATTATTATATTAATTTTAAAATAATAAAAATATTATTTTACTATATTAATATTATTTTTTTTATTATTTATTATTAAAATTACAATATAATACTATTTATTATTGACTGTTGAAAATATTTATATTTAATAATATAGAAACTACACAATACAAATATTTAAAATTAAAATATTAGAATAATTTTAAAATTAATATTTAATATTTTCAAATGTTTTATTAAAATTAAATAAATATATTTTTATTAATACAATAATATTTTTAGTTAGATCAAATTAATCTAAGCTTAAACAATTATGTTCAAAGTTCAACTTAAGTAAAATTATAAAAATATTTAAAATTAAAATAATATAATACTTTTAATATTAATTTTTAAAGATTTTAATTAAAATTAATTAAAATATTATTATCAATATAATAATTTTGTAATTAAGATCAAATTAAGCATAAACTTAAAAAATTATGATCAAAATTCGACTTAAATAAAATTATACTCCTTACCCAATAATAAAATTTTTTCAAAAATTATCTTTTGTTTTCAAAAAAAAATTATTTTTAAAAAATCTTATTTTTCATTAGCCAATAAATTTTCTTACCAAACAAACATAAAAAAAAAAAAAATCTAAAATTATTTTCGTTTAAACTTTACCACTCCAACACTAAAAAAGAGGAAAATGGTCTCTTTCAGGCGTTTTATTATTGTATGATTTTATTCCCATAACAGATAAGGTCTGCCCCTTTCCTATTCTATTATCCATCCCCTTAGCGTTATCCGCATCCACTTTCTGACAACAACTACCAAACTATCACGCAACACGTGGTACGGTGTCGGATTGGGTCCACACCAGACATTCACGCATTAATTTTATTCATAGCACGCATTTGGTGCGAGAAGCGAAAGTCTTTTTTAACGCTTTTGATTTCAAAATTTTATATCAATAAATATATAATACATAAAAAATATATATATTTGTGCCGCGCTGACGATGAATGATAAAAATCCTACAAATAAAAAAAATTTTAGTCAATACAATGATTGTGATATATTATTTCAACGTTCAAATCAAAAATTATATAAAAAATAAAAAATAAAATAAAAGTTAGAAATTATCAGTTTTAATTAGTTTAAAAATACTTAAAAACGGTTATTTATAATTGTATAACGTAAATTTTATTCGTCTCGAATTCGATTTAATTTAAAATTTTTTTTATTTTTATATATTGAATTTGATTTGATTAAATATTATATAATTTATATTTGATTCAATTCGATTAAAATTAATAAAATATTATTTTTTAAAATATAAAATATTTTTTAAAATATAAATATATAATTAAAAAATTAAAAAATATTTTTTTATATAATATCAGATCGAATCGAATTTATCTAAAACTCAATTTAATTCAACTCAAAATTTGATTTAAAAATATATATATATCTTATAAGATCAAATTGAATCAAAATTCATCGATTATAATTTAGACTGCAAACCTTAGATTTTACACCTAATTTAGCCAAAGGCCGGCATAAGTGATTAGAGTTGATCTCATAAACAAACTGACAATTAATTATCCACTTAAATAACAATAATTCAACACCTATATGTGTTAATAAATAAGTTATTGAGATGATCGAATTAATATAAATCACGAGATTTTATGTTGATTTGATACATCAATTTAGTTAAAATAATTAAAATATTCTTACTTTTCTAAACCTTAAAGTAACGCTAACAATATAAATATATAAATAATAAAATATATGTATATACCTATAAATGTAACATGGTCAATTCAAAGGTTTGTCAGTAATAACATTAGAAATAAAATTTGTGTTAATATAAATAAGAAAAAAATATGTTTTACTATATTAAAAAAATATTGAAAAAACTTCGTGCAATATTTTATTGGTAACGAAATTGACAATCAACCAAAGGGCTAAGCAGCATCTCCTTGATGCTAGAGATGTTGGTGGCGAATTAAGAAATTTCAATCGACATAAGATTTGATTGTCCGTCTTTTGTCTTAATTTTTATTTTTATTTAAATTTTAAAATAGATAAATTTTTTAATTTTTTAAATTAAAATAAGATATATCGTATTTGATAATTTAAAATAAATAATTATAAATAATATATTCGATATATCTCTAACAAACGATCATCGATAATATTCAAACTTAAAATTATTCTACGAAAAAAAAAAATTTTTACTAATTTGATCAACCATTTGTTGGTAACCTTTTGTCTTAATTACTCGTTGTATGATTATATATATATTTATAAACGAAATTAAAAATTAATAAATATATTTTTATTATATAAATTTTTTATTTTTTTAATATATCCAAAGATGTATATGTTACCTTTCTAATTTTGATAGTGAAATTTAAACTCTAAGGATAGTGGATGCAAAAATAATCTTCAAAATTTAAATAAAAATTTTAAGTTTGATTTTATAGTCTTTTTAGTGGGGTCATATTTCAATTTTCTTTATACAAAAATGATATTATATATATTATATTATGAAAAAAAATATGTTAAATCTTAAAGTTTTTCATTATGATTGGTGTGAAGGATAAAAAATAAAAAGAGTGAAAAACGAAACGGGTAAAATTATAAATAAATTTATTAAATTAAGTTGAAGAAATATTTTTTCTCACATTTTAGATTTGTAGAGAAAAAATTGTACAAATTCACTAATTTTTCTTCATTCATCCCATTTTCCTTTTATTAAATGAAAAAAAATAAAAAATAATTTTCTTTTTCACACTCCTTCCTTCCAATCAAATACTGTAAAATTTTATCACAAAACAAACAAAATTTGTATATAAAAATTTGTTTTGGTTCTCTCTTGAACAAACTACATTGTTTAGCAATCCATTATATTTTTATTAAAAAATTAAAGCTCTGAAAGTTTATGTGTGGATAATGTAGATGGTTTCAAGGAGTGATTATAAATAAAATTTTATTATTTGTGAATTCATGTCACATTTCGGATTAAATACATAAGATATTGATATTTTAATCAAAATTAAAATTTGAATTAAAATTTAGAACCGAAAACCTTCAATCTCGATTTCTCTCTTCATATAAAGAATTAGAAAATAATCTTTATATGGATTTAATTCTCTTTGAAAGAGAAACAAAATTCCTTAATCAATTTCGAAAAATAAAGATTAAAATTTAAGATTTATTGACAACTTAATTTTACCCTAAATAAGCAATTCATCCAAAAATAAATTAATTAACTTGATTTTAGAGCCCTAATGTCACATAATCTGAATCTAATACCACATGTAATGTCTAACCCAAGATTATTGTGTCAAAATTAGAACATCATAATTAATTAATGAGACTTGGCATAAGTATTTGGGTAGTTACGATGAATTCATAAAAGTAAAATGATCATTGAAGTGGTTAGGCATTCCTCGTTGCTCTTCTCTTATCAGCGATACTCAATAGATAGTTATTGTAACTTGTAGAAATGAAAAGGAGAGCTTACCCTAATTAATTAAACAACTCTAGAAACCTCTTCATCAAAAGCTTATTGAGTCGAAGGCATATACAACCGTTAAATCACACTAATTCAGTAAAATGTGTCAAACACATATTTAAATGATCATATTAAATTATTTGAACTCTCATGTTTATCTCGTATTATGATTAAATTTATCATTCAATTTTATTATTGGGTTTATATTTAATACACTATTAATTTATAAATTTTATATATTATCAATAAATCAAATAATATCAACTCATTAATAAATTATTTTAAAGATTGATATTCACTCATTAATAAAATGACATAATGCGATTCATTAACAGTATATAAAATTTATACATTAATAATACATCAAATATAAATTTTTATTAAATTATTAAAAATTATCATTTAATAATAACCCATTAAAAAAATTCTAATAATAAACCCATTAATCACTTTGGACAACACTAGTTTTGAAAAAAATAAGATCGATTGAATCAAAATTGATGGACTGTTTGATCAAAAGATATGTATTAAACTGTTTATCAATGGAACCAATCAATGTCCAATTGAACCGAAAATGGATGACTGCTACAGGTTATAACTTAATCAAGAGAGCTTATTCCTCTCATCACATTCCACTTGATTTAATTTTGAATTAATCGAAGTTTAAAATAACTACTAAACACCGAGAGATTTCAGACAAAAAAAAATAATATTTTTTTTATAAATAATAAGAATTAATTTTTATAAATTATAAGTAAAATAGAAATTACAATTATAATTAAATATTATATAATTGAATAATCAAACAAACAAACTAATCAATGTTAACTAGAAAATTTTAATATAAAATTAAATCAAACCCATACATAATAAAATTTAAATTTAAGATCTCAAGATTCTAAATAGACTATTCTTAATGAAGAGAATGGAACTGAAAACACATCCAAAAAATTTCCAATATATCCATAATATTATTTTGTTTTTCTATCTGAGAAAAAGACTGCAGTAACTGTAGTAGTAGGTTAACAAAATTCAACTGCAAGAGTAATAGGCTTATTGAAATAGGATTTATTAATGGAAACACATGAACATTTTTCTCCAACAGTTACCCTAAATATTTTTGTTAATTCAAAATTAGACCAGGTAATTTGATACATGATACGAGATTCGATACAAAAATAATACAAATAAAAAACACGAATATAACATGACTTAAAATTTTAAAAAAATCATAAATAAATTTAATAAAATCAAAAAATTATATTTTATGTTTTCGTATCAACACGAACTGTAACATTTGATTTTCATATAAAATACGATACGAATACAATATTTTACACGATCCAGTGACATGAACTGCCAGGATTATTCAAAACTCAAACAACCCTACAATCATTTCCTATAGGGACTCAAAACTGAATGATGGAAAATAAAAAAGTTCAATTAAAATTTTCCGTTTTCCTCTATCTCCCTGAATTGATACAAAATGTTATCGATCAACCTCATTATAAAAATTTCATGAAAGAGCTTACACTGAAGTACTCTCTTTGGTTCTGAAAGATTTCTACAATAGTTCATTTGCTAATTAGTCAGTCTAGTTCTTGTAATCCGGATTATCCCTGAGACCAAGCTTTGAGAGAACAAGACAATAGGAATCCCAGTCAGTTCTTCGGAGATACTTCAACAACTTCTTCCTCCTCTGCACCATTGCTAGAAGACCTTTCCTTGAGTGCTTATCCTAATCAGTAATGATTAAAAATAAAATATATCAAATGCATTTTATTAATAAATAAATTTCCATTAAAAAAGAGCACCACTCATGTTACCAACCAGGATATACTTCACTGCTTCTAATGACAACGAAATGCCATTTAGACCATGTCGGGTATACAAGATTTTGATAAGATAAGATATGATGATATTATGAACAAGATTAAATTAAATAATGTTATCTTATTTTGTGTTAGATATATGCAACGATTAGGATGAGATAATTTATTTTTTTGTCAAAATTATCCTTCTTCTAAGTTTATACAATTTAAATTATTGATGTAATTTTCAAGGGTATAATTGCACATACAAGTTTAATCCCATAAATTAAAAATAATCCAGTCCACTTAGAGAGGATTAAATAATCCTATGCCAAAGGGACATTAATTCTCCTTGTAATCCTTATCTCTCGTTTTAGATATAAATCAAACATGAAATAGGATGATTATCATCCTATCTTATTAATAATCCTATGCATCAAATATAACCTTAGTATTACAAACCCAGATCACATACAGTCATATCCTAAATGACAGAACTGGCAAAATGGAGTGAACTCCAGTTCCATCAAAGCTGCTGCTCCTACAACAAACAATTGCAGTTTTTTGCCATGCTGATCTAGCTCCGGGTATAAATATGATTGCTACAGCCAGTTAAAACCTTAAGACATTCAATTACATCAGCTCTTTTGTTCCCTCCACACCAAATCTTATTATAGTGACATCTCATATTACACTGTTGATCGGCTACTTTGACATTAACAAAAGTTCTGAGGTAATTAAGACAAATTTCCTGCTTTAACAATGATCCAAGATTTGATGGCCTATGGTTAATGAAAGAAAAAGCAAAACAAATAAAGAGCTAGTGAATAAAGATCATTGCACAGTGTCAGATCTCTAACATTTTAAACCACGTATCTGGTATCCTCCAAACACATGAACGCAAAAAAATTGACAAAGCATTGGACAATTTATTATTTCAAGAATATGGTAATATTTATGGAAAACATTGATAGAAATGTATTTGTGTTTCTCTTTTTTCTTCGTTTAGCAGGAAAAGAAAGGTACACTAAAAGTAATGGAAGGACACAAGGGATATTGATAAAGGATAATCAGAAAAATGCTTTTACAGGATAAACCCATCAATAGCAAAGGATAGAAGTAGGGCTCTTTGGAGAAAGAGATATCAAAGTTATTTAGATCAATGTAAACACATCTATTACGTATCCCTAAGAGATCAAGGTTCTTTCCCTTTTTTTTTAACATAAGCTACAAGGCTGTACATGCTGATCACTCAACATTTGCATGAGAATAGCCACTATCACTTCCAAAAGCCATCTTGTAATCCATTCTTATTTCAACCAAGAAGGTGAAGTAAAATAGGAAATGACATAATATTGCATTAAAAGCAACTAAAATATAATGAGAATCTCAGTTTTAATGTTACCTTTTTATGCAGAACCGATGACAGATGTTTGATCTTGGTAGTGAGTTGTGCCACTGCAGAAAACCACCAAAAGGCATCAATGGCCCGAGAATAAAAAGATCATTAATGATGAAAAACAGTACATGTGATCAAAAAACTTCCAGACTACAGCAATAATATCAAAATCTTTAAGTAATCGTCAACTCTGAGAAAAATTTCATACTTTCATCCTTCTATGATCCAATTGGTGAAATACGAGATAGAATAGCAAACTAATCTAACTAATCTAACAGTCAAATCTCTATTACTTATGAGTTTAGTACCAAAAATAAGAAAACAAGTAACATACAAGTATTACCAAGGATCTGTAAACATGCGACTTAAGACTAAACTTGAATCGTATAATGCTTAGCAACTCCTCTAAGCATCATAGTCTTAATCAAAGGCTGGTAAATATTTAAGAGAAATACAAAAGGCTTTCAGCTGGATGGATATTTACTTTTCCCATGTGACTTTCTCACAATCAGAACTCCAAGCATGCACTGGATAGCCTTTACCAGTCCATTATTTTCAAGGCTGTTAAGGCTCCAAAGGATCAAAACAGGGACTTCATTTTTTAAAAAAATAAAAATAAAAATAAAAATTCCCCTAACTAATACGCATTTCTTATCTCCCAAATTTTAGAAAGACCTCAAAAGTTAATCTTACAGCTATGTATCTGACAAAATGCTACTTTGATCCCTTTAATCAGATATAAAAATACTTAATTATCATAATTTTGCATTCTTTATCTATACAAAAATCAATTATCCAATAAATAAATGTTAATTAAACATGTAAAAAACCATAATAGCACAAAAAGCTTTTTCTAGAGAGAATACAAAATGGTACTTACTCACCAAACATAAACATTTAAAAAGTTCTCTATCTTCTCAGCAATCACAGTCTGCACTACCATTCCAAAAAGAACACCCTTTTGGAATGTTGGATTCAGCATACCAGATGATAACATCTTTTTGCATAGTATATCCATGCTAAGTTTATTTTCAATTTTATCTTCTTACCCATTATTTAATAGTACAAAGCGACGATTTGATTTACAATAAACGAAAGCTTTTCTAATTTAACATTTGCAAAAAGGTAATTAGAGCATGGAAGGCTTTTATACCGTTCAACTAAAAAATCTGAGGAAAATTCAAATAAAGTAGCTACAAGCATGCATGTGAAAAATTAAGGTTATAGTCTACGGCACAATAACACTTCACCTTGAACACGTGCAGATCCACAATCTGACTCTGACGTCTTAAATTCATCTCTAACTTTTGCAAGCTCAATTTTTAGTTTTTCAGCAGAAGACATGTTATCTGGATGGAAATACTGCAAAAGCATTGTAAGAGTATTAGGTTTAAATATTGATGATTTTAGTAAATAAAACTACCAAAATAATTCAATCATAGTAACCTAGGGATAGGTTGCTTGATTAACACAAGGATACCAGCACCGACCTTTAGGTCAACAAATTTTGTCCAAAACAGTCTTACTAGAGGTCAGTCACTTCAATCATCTAAAAGATTAAAAAAATAAAAGATAGAAAGTACAAGAAGAAATTAAGCACCTTAAACTTTTTCAAGAGTATCCACTGAAAAATTTTTGTATAAAAAACAAAGCAAGCATCAAATAATAATGAATTTCTTTTCATATTTCCAATTCTATTAACAAGAAAATGTGCACCGGAAGAAAGAATATGAAATAGGATGTATGGGAAAGCCAGCTCCTGATTAATATAAGAATATGTGAAGTATGAGTTATGCACAGGAAGAAAGAATATGAAATAGGATGAATACGAAAGCTCCTGATTAACATAAGAATATGTGCAGTAGGAGTTAGTATGACGGTTAACCACACAGACTCAACTTCAACTATCAATTAGTAAAGGACACAAGAAGAAAAGGGGAAAAATAAACTTGCCTTTTCAACTAAATACTCCTTTGGAGGCTGCAACATAAAATTTGGAGTTCTACCCAAGTGGTCCAATATATCAATTCTCTGGACTGAAACAAGAAGAGATCAATATATTATATGATATTAGACATGTCAACTTTCAGTGCTTAGAGGATGTCACACATGATCCCTCAGTACAAGCAACATTCAATCAAATAAAATCTCAGATTCCACAGCCCACAAAAAAGAAAATCTTTAGACAACTAGATAACATTTACAGTAATTTTTCCTTCAGAAAGAAACCAGTAAACTTAAGACAATGGACACTTGAACCGATCTCCCTACTTAGATTTCTGACCCAAAAAACTAACCGAGAGTAGAATAGTTCAACTGATTGAGTCATATAAAAGATTTGATTTACCATGATGGATTTTAGTTTTGAACCCCCAAAGAAATACAAGAATTTGAAAGAAATTCGAAATACTGTTCTCAAAGTTTTTAGCTGCAAGCAGTGTGTTATATATCAGCTACAATGAAACTGTTGCCGCAGCCATCTGGTTTTAAAAAACAAACAATAAACTTTAGGTGAAACACCAAAAATCAACAACAAAACCCTTCCTATAGATTGACTAGTAAAAGCAGAAAGGTTTTAGTTTGAGCCTTTATCCTTGAAAAAAAAAAAAAAGAAAGAAAACAGAAAAGCTATATTTTCTATCAACCTCAATAGATTGTTCATAGCTAAAAATCAACAACAAAACCCTTCCTATAGATTGACTAGTAAAAGCAGAAAGGTTTTAGTTTGAGTCTTTATCCTCGAAAAAAAAAAAACAGAAAAGCTATATTTTCTATCAACCTCAATAAATTGTTCATAGCTAAAATCACCAAGAATCTTCTTTGAGTCCTCCGCACTCAGAACTTTGATTCAAGAAGAGGCCTTTACCACTTATGCTCTTTTTTTAATTCCCATTTCATAACAAATCACAGACTTCCAGTTTATTACATTCATTCACATCATTGAGAATCAAACTTAGTGATTTCCCCTTTTCATCTATTGACATTGAATGCAAAATTTAAGATTTTCTACCATCAATCCTATGAAACAACGCAAAATACGTTATGCTAACTGATGTAAGACATAAGAAATTCATAAGTAGAAATCTTACGGGACGTTTTTTTCTGTTTCTCGTCCTCAGACATCTTTAGCTTAGACAAGCTCTCCCTCAAATCCTTAAACAAAACCCCACCAATCCGCGACTCAGTCTCCTTCTCCTCCATCTCCCTCAACTTCATCAACCTTTCATTCAACTCCCGCAAGGAAAACCACCCTTCCCCTCCCTTTGCCTTTGGCCGCAACTCCTTCAACTTCAGCCCCAACTCTGTATAACCATACATCTTAACAAAATCTGTCTTCATCGCAGCCTGTCTTCCCTTGGTCATCTCCTTCATCTCCCTCCCAAAAACTGAGGTTGGCAGCTCGCTCGACGACCCTCCAATCACCGGGCGGACCACATTGTCATCCGAAGGCTTCGACTTTAAACTATCCTTAAATTCAGACAAAGACAAAAACGACCCCGGTTTTCTTTCCACATTATTCGCCTCAGAATTCGATCTCATTTGCCGTAGACTATTCCTTATAGCATCAAACGACAATTTCCCACCAGGACTGGAACTGTCAGGGCTTTCATTGGACACCCCCTGTTTTGCTAAGACGTTCCGTTTGTATAACTCTTGGAATGAAATACGGGACTGTGATTGTGAAGGTGTTGGAGAGGACTCAGTGGGAGGCGGCACGGCGGATCGTCGGCGGAACTCGGAGAGATTCTTGCGGATTTCCTGTAACGAAGCGCTCATGGACATGGGTTTGGAAGATGGAGTTGAAGGATAAGTGGGGTTTCTGGGTCTCTCTTGCTTTTGTTGTTGTTGTTGTTGTTTAAGGCTGGCTTTGACATCGCTGAAGTAAGAAGAGACTGAAGGGGGATTATTGCTGGAGTAGTTGTCGTTGGCGGTGGCTTTTTCGTTGTTTGGGTCATTTGAGGAAGTGGAGAAACGGTGGAGGAGAGAAGGGTTGGTGAGGGATCTGCGTTGGGATCTGGCCAGATGGAGAGCCATAGACATGTAGGGATTGGAAGAGAGCTGTTGTTAGGGTTTTAGGGAGAGGTGGAGCGAGTGAAAGGAACCGGCTCTCTTTTAAATGATATATTATAAATTTTAAAATTATAATTTATTATTTAGAGACGGTTCTTGGGTTTGATTTGCATTGAATTGAAGCAGGTCCTTTTTTTTTTTTAATACAAATATATTGACAAAAAAAATTAACAAATTATTTTTGTAAATATTAAGAAAACAGATTCTTCGTTCGTTTTATGGTTCTCTTTTTTTTTATATATATAGTTTTTTATTTTTTTAATATTAAAAAAAGGTAATTATTCTTTAATTTAACAAAAAAAAATAGATGAAAAGTTTCTACCATAAAAAGTTAATTAGTGTATTAAAAAATATTTGAGAAATTACAAAGTCAAAATTTAATAAATTTTTAAAAAATAATTATCATAAATAAATTTAATAATTTATATTATCGTATCGTATAAATATTATATTAATATCTTATTTTACATAAAAATTATATATTATAATTTATATAAATATGAAGATATAAAATAAATTTTTTTAATTTTATTAAATTTATTTATATTTTTAAAAATTTAAATTATATTATTTTAATATTTTTATTTATATATTTATATATTTTATATTTTAAATTAACAAATCTAATCGAAAATTATACTCAAGCAACGACAGTTATATTTGCAATACTACATTTTAAGAAATAAGGTCATTGAATTAAGACATAAAAAACAAAATGGTCAAAAAAAAAAAAAAACAAAGGTAAAATTAAAAACACCAAACTGGTAATGAAGTGAGAAATTCAAAACCCAAAAGATGAAACCACATATTACCATCATATTACGGAAGAGTGTATTTCTTATGTACTTTCTTTTACATCCCCAACCGATGTTTGCAGATCAAAATTTGTCTCTCCTGTCTTCAGATCAACGTCTGATTCAGATAGTATTTGGGGCGAAATTCTGCCGTTCGATTGTTATGATATCGCTTTCAATTCATCATCATCGTCCAATCAGTTGATTGCTTAGGAAAAAGGTCAAAAAAAAAAAAGAGTTGAGATTTTAAGATGCTTTCCGATGTTCAAATCAGTAACTATATGCGAGAAAAAAGGAAAATAAAGGGAAACTGGAGAGTTGCAGAGAATGAGAATGAAGGTTCTAGGTTTTCGGATCTTTTTTCCAATTTTTACATGTTGCTCGTTAGAGATGAAACAAAATTAAGAAATCAAAAAATCTATTCAAAAATCATAAATATTCTATTCATTTCGGATCAATTTTTTTTATTCTATTCGAATTAAATTTAAATATTAAATATGTATATTAAATTTGAATTACATTTTAAATTAAAAAATAAAAAATAAAAAAATTTTAACTTAATTATATATATTTTTAAATATATATATTTTAAATTTTTATAAAATGATAATAATAATTTTATATTAAAGTATTAAATATATTAAAATTTTATATTAAAATAGTATTTAAAAATTTTAAAAATTAAAAATCAATAAATTAAACTAATAAAATTATGTTTGATTCAAATAAAATAAATATTTAATTTAAATTTAGATCAAATTTTTAATTTTCATAATATTATATAATATTTAAAAAAATAAACCGAATCTAATTTAAACTAAATTGTTATCACTCTTATTGCTCACCAAATGTAATTCATATATCATATGGAGTCGATTATGTATAATGCTTGGAATAGGTGGTAGTTTGATCTTCCTATTACGATATCTCATGAGCTTAATTTATTATGTTAAATATTCAATTGACGAATCTAATTTAAATATAAAATTATAAAAAAAATTAATATTTAATATAATTAAGATAATATTATTTTAATAAATCTAATTGCACGTAAGTGGAGACAAAATTTACCATGCAACAAACTTGAAATGGATAATAAGCAACAACAACAAATAAGAAAAATAAAAAATATCTGAATTATGGTATTATGTTAAGTTCTAAATAAAAATGTTAGCACGAATATAAATTAATAAGAGAAAAATTAAGAAGATAATAATACAAAGAAATATGGGATTCGACCATGGCGACTTACATGCACAAGAGAAATACTTAAAATAATTAATATTATCACTTATATAAAAGAGTATACAAACCCCTATTTATATTGGTGGTATAAATAATATATAAAAATTAATAATGAGAGAAATATAAAATATTAGAATTAATTATAATTCATTATATATTTTTTTAAAATATTTATATTTGATGTATTATAAATATATAAATTTTATAAATTGTTAGTGAATAAAATGATATCACACATTAATAACGTGAATCAAATGATATTATTTTATTAATGAGTAAATTTTTAAAAAAAATATTAAATTTTACATTTATTCATTAATATGATAATATGATCTAATTTTTTGATAATTTATAAAATTTATATATTGATAATACATCAAATATAAATCTTTATTTTAAATCAACAATTAATTATAATTACTTTCTTATTATTAAATAATCTCATAATTATCTTAAAAAAAATTTTAAGAAATTCAATGCTTTTCAATATGCTATTCAAGTCAACATATTAAAAAATATTAAAGTCAAGATTCAATAATTTTTTTTCGAAAAACGATCTTCATAAATCATAGTCGTTGAATAAAGTAACGTACTTACATACTTGCAATACAAAAAGCTTCGAGTACTTTTTAAGAAATAAAGCCATTGAGTCAAGACATTAAAAATGAAACGGTCAAAAGGAAAGAAAATTTTAATGTAAAAACTAGAAACACCAAACTGGAAATGAAGTGAGAAATCGAAGGCCAAACAATGAAACCGGATATTACCAACAAATTACCAGAAGAGTGTATTTCTTACATACTTTCTTTTACATCCCCAATCGATGTTTGTAGATCAAAGCTTGTCTCTCCTGTCTTCAGATCAGCCGCTGATTCGGATACCATTTGGGGCAAATTTCTGCCGCCTGATTGTTATGATATCATTTCCAATTCATCATCATCTTCCAACCAGTTGGTTGCTTCCATGTCCAAGACCCAGCTGTATTTCCATCTTTGCAATAACCCTGTTGTTATTGACAACGGTACCATGGTAAACGTATATATATTTTTTAATTTTTATGTTAATTTTTGTCTTTAATTTGGTCAGTTTTGTAATAAAATGGGCTTCCTAAGATTTGGGTATTTTTTATTTAGATGAAAATAAAGTGGAATTAATCTATTGATTGGGTATTTATTTAGCATGGTAATTGAGTTGTTTGGCTTTGGAGAATTTAGCTTTAGAGTTGTTCCTGTGTCGATGGATTAGATGGTTATAATTATTTGATAAAACCCCAATTGTTTAGGCTGACACACTTTTGACCATTTTGAAACCGGGGAATTTCCTGGAAAATGTATAAGTCAATGGTTTGGAAGTCAAGCTTTGTCAAATGATTTCGTGTGGTGAGTAGTAGCAAAACTTTTTAGGCAGTCCATATGAAAGTTTGGATGATTGAAAATGTTGAATCAATCAGGAAGGGGAGCTATGAGAAATGACAATGTTTCATGGTCCTAGAGAGGAGCCATGAATCTAATATTCACTGTGAACTAGAGTTAGTCTTGGGATATAAATGCTCATACCACCTTTACCTTATGTCTTTTGTGGGACAAAACCGTGGAGCTTAGTAGGGTCAAAGCAGATGATGCCTCACAAGTTGCTGTGGATCGTGACAAGAAGCCTGCTAAGACTAATGACATATAGTTAATTTAGATAGTTAGATTGATGCCTCAATTTATTTGTACTAATATCCACCTTGTGATTTGTTGGCATAGCAGAAAATCTAGTTTTCTGCCCACCATAATTTGTGAAAAAGTTCTGAGGTCCCCCCTGGTGGGCAGTTCACCCTAATATTTGTGCGAGTTTGTCCATGGTTTATATTTTACAAATTCTGTAATGTTTGTCCTTTCTTTTTGGGGTTCGATATGTTACAATTTCTACATTAATCATAAGTTCTTGGGAAATTGTATTATGTGCATTTCTAGAATTGATCAATTGCATATGATGCCTAGATCCTATTTTTGAGTGACTTTGCCATCCAATAATGAGAGATTTATGTCGTGGAATCCTAATTTTGGAACTACTGTGACTTTGTTACTTATGCTATAAAATCTGGTATACAACATAGCTTTTCTCCTTTTCAATATATTATTATTCTGGGATTCTGGTTGGATTTTAATGGCTAAAATGTAAAGGAGACTAACTTCTTGAGTTGTGGACCCAAACCAGTAGAATTGTATGTTATACCCGGTTTAATGCTTTCCTATTTGACGCATATGTTAAGAACATTAGTATGTTTACCACCTTGATTTTTCTATACAGAGCTTTGGTCTGGATAAAGCGACTGGGAAAAAATGTTACATGTTGGCGGCTCGAAGGCTTTCAATTGCTTGGTCAAACACGCCTAACTACTGGAGATGGAGACATCTGCCTGAGTCTAGGTGTGTCTGCTCTTGAATCCTCTTCTTATTTGCTTGAAAAGTTAATAATTATGTTGCTATATTGTACTGTCTTAGGGATCAAAATTTCATTTCTATAAATAATTCATATATGACTGACTGCATTTTTAGGTTCTCTGAAGTGGCTGAGCTCAGACAGGTGTGGTGGCTGGATGTGAAGGGAACAATAGAGACTAAAATTTTGTCTCCTAAGACAACTTATGTAGCTTACCTTGTATATAAATTTGCAACACCTAGATATGGATTTGAGAAAAAACCTGTAGACCTGCATGTTGAGTTAGAACAAAGTGATGCCGGGCGAACTTTTCGTGTATTCCTAGATCCTTCAGAAAATATTCCTCAATTTTCTCGTGAGAGAGGAGATGGGTGGATGGAGGTTAAGTTGGGTGAGTTCTTCAATGAACACGGTGATGATGGGAAAGCTATTTGTAGTTTGCGGGAGGTTGATAACTATATCCCTAAGAAGGGCCTCATTGTTGAAGGAATTGATATTAGGCCTAAAGATATCAGATAGAAAAGAGTTTCATAGTATGCCGTGATAAACATTATTGTTTGTGACATATATACAACATTTTTAGTGGGAACATTTGCTAGTGTGGTATACTATAGTTGTAGAAGTGACGTCCAATCGGCCTTTCCTGTTCAAGTACTGCTAATTTGGATTGTGAAATCTTTTCTTGATTATAGGTGAGAAACCAAACCTTTCAATTTGTTTACTTAGATATGCCGTCTTAGCAAACCAGTAGAAACAAAGAAGTAGATCTGCTAGAGTGCAAAGCCTGTTACTTTTTGCTATATTCAACTACTACATGATAGGATAGATGGTTAAAATTTTTATGTTTAGCTGTGTCGTGCTGAATGTTGATCTCTCAAGTCTTAGACTCTTAGTACTGATCTTTTCAATGAAAGACTAGTGTGGTCCTTAAGTCTGTTATCAAATCACATGCATCTGTGCCATGTATGTCACTTTAGGCCTAATCCACCAGCAACCATTCTCACTTTTGTTCATAGAAGAAATCTGCCAGCTCTATTTCCATCTGTCCACTCAATTCTTATCTTGAGATAATTACAACCTATTCAATAATTGAAAGCATTTTTTTATATGAGATTAGGCTTAAAGATGGCGGATGGTCAGAATTTCTTCGTATTTTATGATAACTCGATCATTTTTAGTATTTTATGCTTCTCTTAACGACAGTTGCAGCAGTAGTGCCTTGATCAATCCTTTGCTGTTTTTTAAAGTAAACTGAGATCCTCAAATCAAGTATTGAGTATTTGAGTCAAATAACAAATCTTCCATTTTATCTTATGTTTGATAGAAAAGCCACTTTGCTGCTACCTTTCTTGTCAATTATGTTGCTCTGAATTCTGAATGTTGGGTATGACTCAATGCAAATCTTCTACATAAGAGACTGTTGGAGTCTTCAGCCTTTAATCTGATAGTGATAATATCAATTTTACATGCATCCCTGCTATTAGACCTGACGACTCATTTATTCGTATTGTGTAAAATATTAAAATTCATGTATTCGTATCATATTTTACACGAAAATTATGTCATAATTCGTGTCAACACGAAAACATATAATACATTTTTTCAGATTTGTTAAACCCATATATAATGATTGCTAAAATTTTAAATTGTGTCACTTTTGTATCCATTTTTCATATTGTATTCATGATATGTGACCATGTCATGTTTTAGATTGTTAGGTCGATTTGCTATTTGCTCACTTATAAGCCAAAATCTCATTTCTCTAAGGTTATCATCAACGTCTCACATTGTACATCGTAATACTTTTGTGATCATACTGTTTGTAACAATTTGATTTGCATCCAATTCCCCGTCTTGAGTTAGGGATTTGGTGATATATGCGTGTGCGCGCATGCACGTGTTGTTTTGATGATTCAGGTATGTTCCATATTGATGGCATATGGCATTGAATTTACCATCATGAATTTCTTGTTGACGCTAATCTCAAATGCATGTGTTTTTTGTGATATAAACCATATATTTTTATTTGGGGCTGCAGATTAAGTAATCTATTTACTATTGAATTTCTGTTCACAAAATTGTTAATAAAAAGAATAGAATAAATTGAATTTTTAATGTTTTCTTGATGTCTTAACCTTTTGAATGTTGAGAAAAAATTAAGGACTCACATGAAAGAAATTGTAAATTTAAGGACTGAAAAAGAATCCAAATAAAATGTTCGGGACTGTGGAATAAATTACCCGGATAAATTCTTGCCCGTTCCCTTGGTTCCCAAACAAAACAAGTTTTGAAAAGTGAATACTTCAAAAAAAAAAAAATTGGCGCCGGAGCACGGTAAAAAGCCATCAAAATCTAAAAAATCGAAGGAAAAAAAAACACTTTTGTCCTCGAAAAAGTGAAGAAAAATAAAATAAAATAAAAAGAATTCAAAGCAAGCACCGGCAAGGGCTTCCGGGCAGCACTCTATTGCTTCATCATTCCTCTCTTAATTCGTAAGCAAACCCAACCCAATTCCTTTTACCCTATTTTCTCTCTCTCTCTCTCTCTCTCTCGAATTTTTTTGGATTTTTCGCTGATTTTTTTTCTTTATTCTTTTTTGTGTAAAAATGTGAATGCAATTAGTTCTAAGGAAGTAAAAGAAGGATTCCGTAACAAAGATTCAAAGAAGCTTACATCATTATCAGATTTTCTAAACCGAAAGCTATTGGATTTGCATCCAATGCCCATCTTATGATGGGTATTTGGTGATATGTGTGTGCGTGCACGCGTCGTTTATACGATTTAAGTTAGTCTCATTTGATTGCACATGACATTCAGTTTATTATTGTGAATTTTTGTTGGTGCTAATTATATAATTTTATGATACGATAATATGATATAAAAGTATTATATATATGTTTTAAAAAAATGTATTTTATATTTATTTATATCAACATAAATTTTGATATAACATATTTTGTGTCATATATATGTTGATTTATTTAAATATGTAACATAATACGAATAATATATTTAATTTAATATTATTATACGAGTACATGTTTAATATATTTTTTATATTTATTTTAATTTAATATAAATATTATTTTAATTTTTAATTATGATATTTAATTAACTATTTAATATCATATAAATTTTATTTTAAATATTTAATTATGATACTCATTTAATAATTATTATAAAATTATTTTATATTTTAATAATATAAATATTAATATTAATCCTATACATTATTATCTTATTACTTAATCTTTAATAATTTATCATTTTGAATTTAATCTACTAAAAATTAATATAGTTATATAATATAAATTAAAATATATATTAAATACATATTAAATGAGTATTAAAATTTTTTTATTTTTTAATCTGTAAATACTTTTTTATATTATTAATATGTTAAATTTATTAAATTGTAAATTATGGATAGTTTATAGTTATTTATTATTTTAGTCATATTTTTGTATATATTTATGTTAATCATATCTATTTGTATATATTCATATTAATCGTGTTTATTCACGTATATCTGTATTATTTGTGTTTATTCGTATCGCGTTTAAATGAATTTATGATTTGTATTAATTATATTATGTTGCATATAATACATATATTAAACATATTGTATTTGTATTTATTATTTAAACACGTTTTATAACTCGTATCGTGTTCATGTTTTAATAATTCATATTATTACACATATAAAAAAATATATCAAAACATTAATTGCCATGTCTAATGCAAATTTTGAATGCATGTCTTTTATGAGATATAAAACATGTGGTACTATTTTAGACTATAGATTAAGTAATCAATTTGCTATTGAATTTCTATTCACAAAGATGTTAATAAAAAGAATAGAATAAATTAAATTTATAATGATTTTGTTTAGATACGATAATTCATATATTTGAGTCATATAAAATATTAAAATTTATGTATTTATGTCATATTTTATATAAAAAATTACATATCAAATTTGTGTTGACATAAAAATAAAAATATTTTTTTTATTTCATTAAACTAGCATATAATTATTATTAAAATTTTAAAACATCTCATATTTGTATTTTTTTATATTATTTTTTACTGTATCATCATGTTGTATTTAAAATTATAATGTCTATTATTGTTGATATGTTAACCTTTTTAATATTGAAAAAAAAAAAAAGATTTTGATCAGAGTAGAATATTTTTGTACCATAAAATTAAAGTTGAGCTTAACATTTAGCTTAGCTGTCAATTATTTGGTAAAATTTCAGTTAAGGTGTCATTGGTCATTGTTGTTTGAAGCTTACATTAGCATTGTGATTGGGTTCCAAAACGTAATTTTGGATCCAAACGTACTGCTAAATATATTATAGTTTGTATTAAAATATTTTTAAATATTTAAAAAATGAGTCAACCGTAAAAGCATATAAGGAAGAGATGCAGTTGCAGTTTAGATTTATGATTTGGGGTAAAATGATCAAATATTTATTCAATTATTTATTATTGACAAAGCTAACCTCAATTAATAAATATTTTTTTGTATATTTTCAGATTAAATTTCAGAACAATTTATATTAATTATTTCAAAAGTATTTCAAATTTATTTTATTATATCTTAATATTAATTTCCTTGAATAATATTAAAACAATCTATTTTTTACTTTTCAACATCATTTTTTTTAGATATTTTAATATTTCATAATAATTTTTTGTAACACTTTTCAAACAATTTTCTTTTAATTCGAACATTTTTTAACCACAACAGTAATATTAAATTAGACTCTGCAGATTTGTATTCCCCAAATTCCAAAAGGTTCAATTAAGGACTCACATGAAATAAATTGGAAGTTTAAGGACTAAAAACAATCAAATAAATTGTTTGGGGATTGTGGAATAAATTACCCGGATAAATTCTTGCCAGTTACCCTTTGTTTAAAAACAAAACAAGTTTTGAAAAGTGAAAACTTCAAAAAAAAATTGGCGCCGAAGCACAGAAAAAAATTTCATCAAAATCTTAAAAATCGAAGCCAAAAAAAAAAAAGCCTTTGTCTTCGAAGAACTGAATAAAAAAAAATGAATTCAAAGCAAACTCCAACAAGGGCTTTCGGGCAGTACTCTATTGCTTCGTCATTCCTCTCTCGTTCTTCCAATTCGTAAGCAAACCGAACCCAATTCCTCTTACCCTCTTTTCTCTCTCTCTATCCTTTTTTTTTGGATTTTTGGCTGATTTTTTCTTCTTTTTTTTTTTTGTTAAAATTTGTGAATGAAATTTAGTTCTAAGGAAATAAAAGAAGATTTGCGTAACGAAGATTCGAAGAAGCTTACGTCTTTATCAGATTATCTAAACCGAAAGCTACCCAGAAGTTCTGGTATTCCCAAAATTGTACAGGTAATATTTTTTTCTTTTTTTTTTCTTTATTTTTAGTCTCTGTTTTGTTGCAGATAAAATGGATTTTTTTAAAAATTTTGCAGCTTCCTTTGTTAAAATTTGTAATAACCCAAATCTTGATAGGAGAAACCAAGGCCATTTTCATTGCTTTTGCGTCCAAATGAAGGGGAATCCATTGATAAGCAGAAGGAGAGAAAGAAAGAAGAGGAAAAAGAGAAAAATGAACTTCTTGATAAAGTTGTTTTTGAGCAGTTCAAGCAAGATAGCACTGAGAAAGTAGATTCTATAATGAGTTTAGGTGGTGTTGGTGAAGAAGAAAAGGAAGAAAATTCAAGAAAAAGACAGAATCCATTTCGAGGTATTAAATGTTGCTTTTTTTTTTTCTAGGCCTGCTTTATCCTTGGAATATGCTTTTTAATGTCTTGGTTCTAGATGACTGAAATGTTAAATATATATGTATGGTCAAGCAATTTGTCTTCATATGTCAATTTCATGTATGAGAAATAATTGAATGAAACGGTTACTCCACGTTGGTATATGTTATTTCCTTTCAAATCATTATATATTATTGAAAAAAATCAACCATTTAATTATCACATGATGTATGATAAATAGTTAGATTTTTTACAATAATGTGATCAAGTAGGATTTGAATGAAAGGAATGTGGAGCAACGGTTTCATAGTCCTTTTTCTGTCAGGTATATTGTCTGAGAAGGACAGACAAAGCTTGTAAGTGAACAATGAACATGAAAGAATCTGGAAGTAGAAGCTAGAAGAAACAGAAAGGATGGATTAATTAGCTCAAGATGTCAATTATTAGTCAGTGTGTTACATATTTGATCATTTTCTTGCTCAAATATGGTATAATGAGTTTGCACCCTTTTTAGATCTTTGTTAGATATGGCAATTTCAAATATAACACAATGACATAATATGAAAACGATATGAATAAAAAAAAAGAAAATAAATTATTGAAATTTTAGCGAAAATCATAAATATATTTAACAAAACAAAAAATATATATTTCATATTTTCGTATGGACACAAATTGTGACATGTAACTTTCGTGTAAAACATAACACAAATGCATAAATTTTTAGTATATTATATGATATGAATGCACGAATTGTCGGGTTGAATCTCTGTTCTGGTTTGGTTGTAACATCTCTTACAGCTAAATATGAATGTTGATGAATTTGACTTCAAATCTATATTCTTCAGTTTTGTGGGATGTTTTACATTAGAGGTTATAGAATTTGGCTTGAAATTGTGTGGATTAGCAGATTTAGATGAAGAACGCAGAACACGAAAGCCTTTTCTAGTTCTGGCAGATGATCCACAAAACCTGAAGAAAAGAAGAAGGGATTGTTCTATAAGCAACAAGAAACCAAAACCCCTTTATAATCACTGTAAGCATGATATCATTTCTTAAATTTTCTTCTAGAATTAATCATATGATATATTATCTGGTGAAGTCCTATGAATCCTTTGTTCTCTTTGGTTTTCCTTCTTTTCTTTTCAAGTTCTTGATTGTTTGTGAAGATGTTAAGATTTTTTATCCTTTGTTCTCTGCTGACAGATGCAAATGGCTGTGGCTGGTGGGACTGTGACATGGAAGGTGTTGACAGTGAGGAAGTAGGCTTTGGTGAAGTATGGGAAGGGGTGGGTTCTACAACATTTGGAGGAATAGTAGACTGGCATTGATCTGATTCTGATCAGTGTTTCAGTATGTTTAAAACTGAAGCAATGCCAAATGCCAAGAGATGGTTATCAAGTTCTTTGTTTTAGGTAATGATGAACAGAATCTCAGTCTATCCTCTGCTTTGTATCAATACACTATGATTCCATATCTTATCATTTCAACAAAGTAAAACATAGAGTAAAATGTGAAGAATGAAAAGAGAAGAAACCATGGAAAATTGATATTTTGTTGGCTGAATCATACATGAGATGAGACTTAGCTTCTTAACAGTAAAAACTACCATTTACAGTTCTCTACCACATTGGATTCAATGATTGGGTGTAGCATTCTGCTAGAACAAATTTGTATAACCTGTCCATATTAGCAGGATCTTAATATCTGATACCAGGCAGGCTATTTTTAGTTCAGATGTGGTGGTGGAAGGTTTTAAAATATTTGGTTTCAACTTGTGAAATCTTCTTTTTCTCTCATGTGTACTGAGAAGCAAATGTAGTTAAGTTGTACATAATATGACCTAATTGTCTACCAACGATGGGTTAAGCTGATGTAATTCCTTAAGTTTCATCAATGCAAAGTTCAAGGTTTCAAGGTCCAATACAATCAAGGTGTTTTATCTGCTCTTACAAAGCCATATTTCGACCATGAGTTGAGCAAAAATTAAAAAAAATAAAAATAAAATGGGGTGACAAAGGCTAGGACTCTCAATCTCAATATAATTTAGAAGTAAGAGTGTGATCGAGTCAATATAAGAAAATGTTTGAATTTAATATGAAATTTATTATTGAAAATTTAATTTATAAAAATTGAGTATTTGAATTTGTTTCATTTTCTTCGTTTAATAAAAATGAGTTTGATTTTTATGTTTAATTTTAAATTTAATTATGTATTTGAATTGATATATAAAAATAAAATAATAATTTAAAAACTTTATTAGATTTATAAATTATTTGAATATTAAGATGATTCAATTTGATTTATTGAATAAATTAAATTATTCCAGTTAAAGCTTAATTCAATAATAATTATGAATGATAAATAATTAAATCAAGATAAATTTTTATTTATTTCGAATCTAATTTTATATTTATAATATTTAAATTCGATTTAATGATTTTTTTTTTAATATTCAAAATTAATTCGATTTGATATTATATAAAATCGTATTTGATTTAATTTAAAATTAATATTTTTAATATAAATTTTTTTAATATAAATATAAAATTAAAATAAATAAAAATATAAAATCAAATAAATAATTAAAAAAATATATAATCTGATCAAAATAAATTTTTTTAAAATCGGACTAAAATCTGATTTAAAAAAAAAATTAAAAGATCATCAGATCGGATGAAATGGAAAAGAGATTAACCTATCATCCCTAATAACGACGGAATGAACTGAATGATCTGCAAGTATTGACAAAACATTTACATTCTTGCTGAGAAGCTACGAGAGCTACGCGCTGGCCAACTGCGCCGCCACCCCGTGACCACCGTAGGCTTCCTATTTTATTCTGACAAGTAAAAAAAAATCAAACCACTACGCCACAATTTTCTTCACTAGCCTAGCATTGGTAGACGTTTATTTTCCTCTCCTTTCTTAGTGGACCTTAGAAAATTATTCGACAGACTTCTAGAATTCCTTACCTTTCCTTTCTAACTTTTGTATTTTCTTTTCTTCCCCATGGACAAGGTCAAGCATGTTAGGCGATAGCAATATGTCAACAAGTTTGTTGAATACATGTTCATTCGTTCGAATAGTTAAAGAATTTGATTCTTTTTTTAAATAAAATTTTGATTTTAAATTTTGTAAATAATAAAATAAACACTTAAAAATTTTATTTTTTTATAAAATTAGATATAATTTGACTTTAAATTCATTAAAATTTAAAAATAATTAAAATTTTAGATAAAAAAATACATATTCAATTACCCAAAATTATAAATATATTTTTTTTTAATTTTTGGTGTATTTGTCTGTATAATATTTGAATATTAGCCTTCATTTTAAAATTCTTGAGGACAAATTGGCTCAACCCTTTTTATTTGGCATTTAATCATGTCAAAAATAACCAATTTAAATGGATAGTCTTCCCCCCATGATTTGTAAGAACTAAAATTATAATAAAATATTTTTTGGTTGAGATAGATTTAAAGATTTATGTATTTGTGTCTTATAAAATTATAAAATTTTTATATTTATAATATGTTTTGTAAGGAAATTATATATTACAATTCATGTCATATAAAAATATAAAATATATTTTTTAAATTTTATTAAATTAAAAAATAATTATTATGAAAATTTTAAATTATAAAATTTTTTTTATTATATTTATATTGTATTATTGAATTGTATTTTAAATTATTAAATTTAAATTAAAAAAAATTAAAAATATCAAGAGAATCGAATTCCAATTCCCATGTCTTAACACATGGAAATTTAGAATTGTGACCAAGAGTCATCTATATGTCATAGTCAATTGTAATTTGATTCTTTTAGAATTATATATATATATATATAAAAGATGGATTCTTTTATTCAGAATTTTTACTAAAAAATTTGTACTCCACATTCTTCCCATTTTCGTTGATGCCAACAATTGTTCTCGTTGAGTGGAGTCCCATCGATCCATTGAAAAAGTTTCTTTGCCTTACTCTCTTTGATGGAAAGACCAAACTATTCTTAGCTTTCTAGAAAATAATCTTTGGATTTTTTAAAAGAATTTTCTTCCCTTTCCAATTTTTATTATTCTTTTTATTTATTTAAAGAAATACTCTTTATACCAACCAAAGATGAATTTAAATGCAAATGATCTTGAATTTGAAGTATATTGGTGGCTTTTGTTGACATTTCCAATCTTGAATAGATGATTTCCATGAGACTTCCACTTCCCCCGTATCTTGTCTTGGATTAATTTTAATTTTGTAATTTTTTATATATAGTGGAATTATAGCTTGTGGAAAAAATAATATTATGACAACAGAAAATGTAAAAGGAAAAGTCTTAAGTAGGTTTGATAATTTGAAACACGATACGATATAAAAATAATATTAATAAAAGATATAAAAATAATACGATTTAAAATTAAAAAAAAATCATAAATATATTTAATAAAATAAAAAAATTTATATTTTATATTTTCGTATCAACAAAAATTATAATATATAATTTTTATATAAAATACGATATGAATATAATATTTCACACGATATGATAATACGAATTATCAAATTTAATCTTAAAACAAAGAGCTTTAAAGAATAACTACAATAATCAATAATTTAAGACAATTATTGTCCCTAATCTATTTGTTCATGTGACGAAAAACAGTGGCAGAAAAATCATGATCTGTAAGGCAAATTTATTCCATGCAAGCGAGTGACAGCCATTGGCAAAAGGATATCCTTATAATTATTCCTATTCATTTTCTTTGTTACAAAGAAAAATCAAAATTCTCAAAAAAAAAAAAAAAACATTTCATTCATTTGCAAAAATTAAAAAGAATAGAGCTTACATGTTTTGAATATTAAAAAAATATAGTTAAAATAATAAAAAAATTTAACTTTTATTACTTTATTTAGATAAGTTTTATATTTTTATTATACAAAAATAAAATTTTAAATTTTAATTTGTATTCGAATAAATTTTTAATTTGTAATTTGTCTATAAATAAAATTTTAATATAAATCGATTTTTCGTTTGAAATAAAAAATTATTTAATATAAATTAAAATATAAAAATTTATTTAGATATAATAAAAATATAAAAATTTATTTAAAAATATAATTCAAAGACTTTTCAGTATTTTAACAAAAAATAATATATATTTTTTAATTTTTTAAAAACAATAAATTATTTTTGTTAGAATACTAAAAATAATTATTTATTATTAAATTATAATATGATTAGATAAAATAAAAATAAGATGGTGAGGCCATACTTTCACTTACTGGCATATGATTAATATCCAAGAATATTTGGTGAGTCATATTGGGAGGAAATGAAAAGGAAATTATTGGTTTTTATGTGATATAGTAATATGATATAGAAAAAAATAAAAAATAAAAAATTATATTGTTTAAAATTTTAATAAAAAAATATACTGATTTAATAAAAATTAAAATTATTTTTGTATTTAATATTTACATACAAATTATAATTTTATATTTAATATAAAATAAATATGATATATACGTACGAATTATTAAATTTACTCAAAATCATTCAAATCCAAAATTGATTGAATTAAAACTCATAAAAACTCAAATTTAATATTAAAATTAAAATTATTAATTTTATTTTAACTTGAACTTAGATCTAATTTCAACTTAATATAATTTTACCTGATTACCACATCAATTAATAATGACTCAAAAATAAAATAATTCGAATTTGATGTAACTGAAACTAAGACTCCAAGTGAGTCCAAAGACGGTTTAAATTAAGTTTCAAAGGTTTGTTTGTTATGCAGTGCTTACAAAATTGTCGTTGGAAGTGAGTCTGTTTCTGGTCCCACGCCATCTTTCTCTTGACGTTTCTCGTTTGATCGGCGTCCCGTTGAAGAGCCCAAGTGGAATGGCTGGCACTGTTGCAGTGGGACATATTGACGGAGATGTGGATTTTATCCCATTTTTTAGTACGAGATAGTTTGAATTTACATTATTAATTAAATTTAAATATTAATTTTAATAAAATTAAGAATGATAATTTAACTTTTATTTGATGGATTTTGATGTGATTTGATTTTTTAGTATCAAATTTTTTTAAATCAAATTTTATATCAAGTTAGGTCGAATGGTTAAAAAATAAAATCAGATTAGATCGAAATCAGATTTTAGATAAATTTATCTCGATTTAATTTGATACATATAAAAATTTTTTTAATTATATATTTTATTTAATTTTATATTTATATTAAAAATAATATTTTATTAATTTTGAATTGAATCGAATCGAATATAATTTTATATAATTTTAGATCAAATCGAATTCATGTATATAAAAAAAAAATCAGATCAAATTTAGATATTATAGGTATAAAGTTGAATTGGATTCGATACGAGCAAAAACCAAACTTATTCTATCTTGATTAAGGATAACAACGGGTTGGGTCAAGGTAAGTTTTTGTTCCCCTTGAATCAGACCCGATTTATAACTACAAAATTCGAATTTGATCCGAACCTGACATTGAATAAATCGTATCGAACTGACTCTGAAATTAATAAAATATTATTTTTTAAAATATAAAATATTATTTTTTAAATATAAATATATAAAAATATATAAATTAAAAATTAAAAAATAATTTTTTATATAATATCGGGTCGGATTGAGTTTTAAACAAACTCGACCTAACCCGACTTCGATTTTTCTTTAATAATATCCGACCCAAAATTCGATTTTAAAAAACAAAAAAATTGATCATATGGGATCGGATCGGGTCGAAACTCGTCGGTTCCAAGTTTGGCTACCAACCATAATCCTGATTCGATGTGATCCCTAAATAAGATTAATTCAACATAATATTTTTTGTAAAATTTTTTTAATTGAAATTATGGTAATTATTATTATTATTATTTTTAATTTTATTAAAACTAATATTATCATCTATGCAAATAAATTTTTAAATGATAAATTAATAAAATTTAATTTGAATTAAATCGATTAAAAAAGAAATTAAAATTAAAATTAAAATTTTATAATAATATATATAATAAAAAACCCAAATCAAATGCAAACGCCATCTAACATTATTACTATTATTTTTCTTTAATTTATTACTAAAATAAGAACAAGTCAATCCAAGTGTATCTAGTTATTTCTATGATAGAAAGGTTGGAAGTGAAAAACCAAAATATCTACCGACTGCATTTGATCCGACAACCGCATCCATTTTCTAATTTTCTCGCTGCGTCATGATGCACTCCCCATTCCCGAATCCGCACCGCCAACAAAAATAAATAAATAACCCAAAATTAAATTAATTCATTAAAAAATTTTCTGTCCTTATTTTATTTAAAAAAGTTAAATAAAAATTTATAATTAAATTATATAATTTTTCAGAATTTGATATATAATGTATTAAATATTAATCAATAAAAATAAATCATGTAATTATTTTATTAATTAGTTTTTATTATTTTAATATATTATTAATGGCGTTAATATTTGTGTAAAATGACATGATAAAATAAAAATTGAAGTATCGAATTTTTTTTTATAAATATTAGATAATAAAAAATGGTATAATTTAAAGGTTAAATTACGTATTAATCCAAAACAAAAACACAAAGCGACCGCGGTCCCACCCACCGAATCAGCAGTCTACGCAACACTTTTTATTTTCTTTTCACTAAAAAAAAGAAAGAAAATAAAAAATAAATCAATATAAAAAAGTGAAGGCTTCGGGAGTTAACGTGACATTGGCACCCACCTGGCAATCGTGGAGGGGCGAGCAGCCATCTCAGAACACTCTGACGAGGCTCCAAACGGCTGTTCCACCACGCGACAGGCCCACGGCTCCAGCTATCAACGCTTCATTCTCTCCTTGTTTTTCTCTTATCATTTTCTTTGCATCCAATAAAAAACGCCACGGTTGCTTTAGGCTGCTCGCTTTTTCTTCATGAAAATCTTAAGTCCCCGACCCGCGATTCTCTGATTTAGCGTTTCGTTTTCTTTTCCAGTTCTTTTTATAAGATCTTCCGAGAACAGAGGCGGTTCCTTACAAGTTTGCTCTTTTTTTTTGAACTTTTTTGGTGATCGCATGAGTTTGGGAGATTTATAGCTAAGAAGAAAGAAAAAGAAAAGAAAAAGGAAAACGATTTAATTTTGATTAGTCGAAATGGTTACCGGAAACATATTTCATTGTAGAAAGAGTTCATGGCCGCCTGAGGAATATATCAGCCGTAATACTTTACAGTTGGTAAGCTTTTGATATTCACGGAAAGATAACTTTGTTGATCTTGGACTTGATTTGATTCTATTTGGTTCCTGAAAGAATATGTAAAAGCCGAGGAAAAACATAGTTGTAGTGTAAAAGTTAGAGGATCAAGGCTGTTTTTCCACGGATTTAGTTTTATCCTTGAAGTAATAAGATTCGAAATCTATTTATAGAAAAATTGAAAGTTTTTCTTTTTTTTTTGGTGCCTGTTATTTAATTTAATCATAGTGATTTGGTAGATAGGATACAAGACGTGCTTTAGGAAACATTTAGCTAATATGTTTACTTAAGTATTAGAAAATTTGGCTTTTTCTTTGTATTAGCCATTAATGAAAGCTTGATTGCAAGCTTGCGACTCATCAGAATTCAGAAAAAGTTCAGGAGGATTTGAAGGTTGACTGGCCTGATATTATTCATGTCTTAGATATGATTAGTTGATTTTCTCAGCCGGTGTCTGGTCAAAATCCTGTAATTTTTGAAAAGCAATAGAAAAAAAAAGTGTTGAACTTGATACCTATGTCATAACAGTTTTAAGTTAGGGTTAGTTCTTCCTGATATTATTTCATATTTGATAGTCCTAAATCGAGCAATTATCCCATCTGTATTGCATATTACCGAGTAAGAGGAATAAGAGTGACATTTTGGTTTAAGTTTCGGTCTTAAACGGCACATTGGTTCTATCTGACAACTATTTTATTTGACATGATAGTTGTAGATTTTGTTTCATATTAACGTTAAGCTTTCTTCTATACTGATTTTGTTGGTTTGGTACTCCTCTATAGTTTGATTTTGATAGTGCTGCCCCACCAAAACAAGCTTGGAGAAGGAAATTAAACAGCCATGCTAATATTCTTAAAGAATTCAGTATTACATTTAAGGAAGCAATAAAGATGGTAAGTGATAAGAACCCAGTTTGACTAATTCAAGATACTGAAATTATCTACTTATAGCAAGAGTGCATGATATCTTATCCTGGTTACCTCTTCTAATTGATCTTGGAATTTGAAATCTTAGGTGCGATTAGGTATACGTCTGTGGTCCTATATCAGGGAAGAGGCTGCTCATGGAAGGGTAATTGTCTTGTTTAATTTAGTTTGCTATCATTTGATTTTTTTTTTCTATTTTTTATTTTTTGGAAATAGATTATTATTTTCCTTGATGGCACGACAGCATGTTGAAGATGTTTTCTGAGTATTTTTTTGATGTTGTTGCATGATTATGTGCAGAAAGCACCTATTGACCCCTTCACCCGAGAAAGTTGTAAGCCATCTGCATCTCAAGGAGTTCCACTGGGAGGAATGGGGTATTTAATGTGGCTTAGATACTTGGTTCAGCTCTTAACGCTGGAATATTTTATGTATCTGATGGTGGCAAATCATGTTGCAGGAGTGGCAGTATATCCAGGGGTTTCAGAGGCGAGTTCAGGCAATGGCAAATTGTTCCTGGAACTTGTGCCTCTTCACCTGTAATGGCTAATCAATTTTCTGTAAAGCTCTGCTCTTCAACTTATTTACTTGCTCATGATCTAATCTTAGTATTAGGTTTTAATTGATTTATTTCAAGAGAATGATCTAAAACCAAAAGTATGTATACAAAATAAGACTGGTCAACATATGGTTTTAGGACTGTCTTTGGGGCACATGATATATGTTTTGAACTTGAATTTGTGTTTCCATAGGACGAATTGACAAATTTTCATTAAAAGAGTTTTCAAGGCAATATTTGAATTTTATATGATGGTTTTTTTTTTTCTTTTTAAATCTAGCATCAACCAGTATGGTTGCTGTGCACCATTGAATTATTCAATATTATCTTATTAGTAGATTATGGCTGTAGTTTTTCCAACTTATTTGCTGAAACAAATAAAGAGACTTCCCCCCCAAGATGAGGGATAAAACAGAACACATTAGATGTTAGGAAATGTTAAACCAGAATTTTCTTTTTAATGATGGTTTGATTTATTTTCTGATACTGTAGATATTTATATCTCGTGATGGTGGGAATAAGAAGTATTCTTCAGTTTTGGCTCCAGGACAGCATGAAGGATTAGGGTAAGAATAAAACCCGGAAGCAATAAACAATCATTCTAAAAGAAATTTGATGTTTGTTTATTATGTTCTTTAGCGTGCTAAAATAAAAAGATATTTACAAGCTTTTCTTCGACTCGTTAATATATGAGGTTAACCTCAAGTGTTATGCAACAACTGTAACTATGAATTTGACATCAAACTTTTGACAGTTGCATCACATATATCTGTGGCTTGCCAAGTTAACAAGATGTTGTGCATGTAGGTCTTCCATTTAGCCGTTAATATCCAAATGAGAAGCCAGAGCTGCAGGTTTTGATAATTATGAAATTTGAGTACCAAGGAAAATTCTATTAAAAACTTGGCAGAGTAAATAAAATCTGGTTTGATTTCTGTGTCATAGTTCTTGCATTTTGTTTATAACATTAAAACTTACATCATTTGGTCAATTGTTGACTGCAAAATTGCTTTTGGCTTGCTACTTATTTATTTACATATTTATATATCAGGCCTAGTACTTTGATCTCTGAATATTCTATTCCTTTCTAAAATTATTTGGTGAGGAAGTGCTAACTGCTACAGAGGTGACAACAATTTTTTTGTTGAGTTGGGACTGAGTGCACAGTGATACACTTTTTGGGGAAAATGGGGAAAGAAGGGGGTGGGGTGGTTGAATTCATTGTTGAATAGGGTGTGTCCTTCATGCAGGTGTATTTTGTGTATCGAAAGTGTCTTCTTTTCTGTGAAATGTTAGAAAGCGCCTGGATTTGAAGAAGAAAGATTGATCTGTCTTTCATTATCTTTTTGAAGTTTGGTATGAAATTTATTATTGGAGTTAGTGAAGATTGTAAACCTAATGTCAGTTGCATGCTTTCACAGGAAAGCTAATGATGAGGGTATTTCATCATGGGATTGGAATCTGAGTGGCCAGCATTCTACATACCATGCTTTGTTTCCTAGAGCATGGACAATATATGATGGTATTATTCAGACTTTCTTTGTTATATAAATCTGTTCATTTTTCCTTGAATCATGTTTTGAAAGAGTCTCTTTACTTTTTCAGGTGAACCAGATCCTGACCTAAAAGTGTCCTGTCGACAGATATCACCATTCATACCACATAATTATAGGGATAGCAGTCTTCCGGCAGCTGTTTTTGTGTACACAGTATGTTTACTAAGCATCTAACATCAGAACTTACTGACTTGTAACAACCCTTTTTGGTCTTATGTGCTGATTTAGAATTGACATGTAATTGATTATTTCCAACACTATTTTATGGTCACTTTGTTTTATTTCTTACAAGGCTGTTACTTGTTCTATTGCAGTTGGTGAATACTGGAAAAGAAAGGGCAAAAGTCAGTGTACTCTTCACTTGGGCAGTAAGTTAATTTACTATGTCCAAACTTGTTTAATTTTACTCAATCAATAATAAGACAGGTGCTGGGATGTTCAGTAATTATTTTTTGTTTCTGCAGAATTCAATTGGTGGAATTTCACACATATCAGGAGATCATGTGAACGAACCATTCATGTGAGTATCTTTTGTGTACTTCTTTCTATTTAAACTATGCACTTTGGAAAATGTCTTAACTTTCTTTTCTTTTATTTGATAGAGGCAAAGATGGAGTTTCTGGTGTACTTCTTCATCACAAGCAAGTCATCAAACCTTAGTAGCTATATATGATGGTTGCTTTGCAGATTTCTCATAGTCATTTCACTGTTATAAGAGGTGAAAGCGAACATAACGTAATAATCACCTTGCTGGCTTCATCCAAGCCTTAACGCCTTTAATAACACACAAACTGACAAATAAAGGGAAAAAATAAATGGAAAAAGAGGAAAAGACAACGTCAGACTCTTAAATAAACCTCTAAATTATACTTGTAGCTATTATTTGAAGTTAAAAGAAAGTTGATGATAATTGATATTGGGAAGAAACGAAAATCTTAAAGATAAAAAGACAATTTCCTTATATAATCATCTATTAAAAATACAAATTAAATCTGGGCCATGCATTTTTTTGGTTATGTGAACATACTTGTGTTGCTAGCAAAGGTTGTTACAATATCAGGAGGCTATAACATTTTCTCCAAAATGAAAAGTACTAAGAACCGACTCAATCCACTTTGTCCTGTGGCTCACCTGCACAAACCCTCAGTTTGCAGATGGTATTGAGTTTGAGATACAATATTAAGAAAAATTATTTTTCTTTTCTGTTAAAAATTGGGGACACAATTGCATTTCTAGGAAATGGTGATGGGAAGTCATGAGGGGCGTGCGTGATTGTTGCATTTCTAAAGTGTTGGTGAGAAATCACTAGTATGCCTGATTTTTCCAGATGTGAAAAGGCGCAAAAAATTTAATTTACCATGCCTCATGACACACCTGTTTTGCATATAGGTTTTAAGGCCTTTTAGATGCCTGAAAGAAGTATGGAGTCTTTTCTATAACAACCAAAATTTCAAAGCATTGGTACCATATATTTAGCTTGTCTTTATTTTATAGGACAACTAGATTATTTCTTAAGAATTTTTGTGAATGTTCTTAATTAGGACAACTAGATTATTTCTTAAGAATTTTGTTCTTAAGAATTTTGTGAATGTGCTTAATGTATCTTCTGAAACGTTTTGTTTGCCTTCTCACAACAGCACTCCCTGAGAGCTTGAATTTCAGAGGACCTTAGAATATTAAAAAAATTATTTTAGCTTGCTTTAGCCTTTATTGTTATGTTTTTCCTCTCTTTCGTGTTCTTTTCTTTAAATTTATCTTCTTTTTTCTGAATTAGCATTGAAATTTTCCTCCAGTCCGTCAGTTTCCTGGACATTTTCTTCAGTGTTGGCATTGATATTATTTATTCTCTTTGCTCCCATAAATTGTCTTCCTGCTATCCTGTTTGTGTTTTGCTTTGATGCATAATTTATGTGCATAAAATATTTTTATATATTGCTAACATAATGACTAGTTTTCAAACGTTTCTAAGAATTGTGGCCATTTCACAGGACTGCTAAGGGGAAACCTCCTGTTACTTTTGCTGTAGCTGCATCTGAAACCCAGAATGTCAATGTAACAGTTCTACCCTGTTTTGGTCTTACTGAAGGAACTTTTGTAACAGCAAGGAAGATGTGGGGTAAAATGATGCAGGTAATGATTTCGTGTAAAAGGCTGTTTGACTTCCTTTTTATTACATCATTCTTCCTACCTTCAATTTTAGTTACGGAACTCATTGACCTTGGATGCTTATCTTCAATTTCAAAAGCATAAATCTTGCTTGATGAATTCCAAATAGTGCCACAGCATTCTTTCAAAGTTTGGCATCAATTATGGCTATGCTACACATTTGCCTGACCCATTGAGAGTTAAATTGTTGTTTTTCTATCTGAAGGATGGACAATTTGATCATGAAAATTTCAATTGTGGACCAAGCATGCCTTCAACTCCTGGAGAGACACTTTGTGCTGCTGTTTCTGCCTCTGCCTGGGTGGAACCCCATGGAAAGTGCACCATTGCATTTGCTCTTGCTTGGTCTTGTCCAAAAATAAAATTTTTAAAAGGGAGCTCATACCATAGGTATATTTACAATGCTCCTTTTCCCTTCTCCTTCAAGCATTTAGTTTGCTGTGTTTACTACAGACCTTGGATTGGATGTTTGTGGTATTGTCTCTTTAATGTTGCTAAGCCCACAAGAATTCCAAACTTTACTGTGTGGGAAACACCAGTTATTAGTCTCTACCATGGAAGCTGTCCTTATTAATTTTTCCTTTTGTGGCCAGATTGCTGAAACTGTAATCTCTTTTTCTGGTGGTTTACATATTTTGTCCTAGGAAAGATAGCTAATATGTTGCAGATCTAGTGGTCATCCGATGTTTTTAAATCTAGCAATGTTGGTTGTGGTTTTCTTTACATGTACTCAGTGGCATCTTTAAGTGACAGTGGTCACATTTTGGTCGTCATCTCTTAGGCTTTTTCCTTTTCTTACAGGAGATACACAAAATTCTATGGCACATCTGAAAGAGCAGCTCTGAACTTGGTTCATGATGCACTGACAAGTATGGATCTGGTTTGAATATCTTTGCATTTCTTGCAGTATTTTCTTTTTCAAGTCATTGTTTATATGGAATCATGCTTTCCAATATGGTTTTGCCTTTTGTTTTAGAACTTCTTCATTTAAGTGGTCCTAAATTTCTATTAACTTTATATTGGTTCCTAAGACCTATGCATTTTTATTGGTCATAGATTACAAGCGGTGGGAAGAAGAGATTGAGAAATGGCAAAGTCCCATCCTCAATGATGAAAGGCTGCCAGAATGGTAACATCCAATGCCACCTTTTATTTTTCTGATTGACCTTATCTTTCATTTCGTTCTACATCCCCCCCCCCCCCCCCCTTTTATTTTTAATTTATTGTTTTGATGTCTGTAGAGGATAGTCTTAGCATGTAGCAAAACCTTCCCCTTGCTTATATAGAAACTGGTATGTAAGGTTAAGGAGAAGGGTGCATGTAACGTATGTAATACTTTTTCTAAATTGCTTATATAATTCCTCAATGCCTTGCTGATTCTAAAATAGAGACATGAAAATGTATGTATAAGAACATTTTTCTCTTTCCTTCTTCACTAGAAACTAGAAAGAAAGTGAGTGAGGAAAGCAGGGGGAGGTGGGACATTGAAGACCATGAATGTTTGACTCTTTGTAGGGGCGAACTGTGCTTTAGGCAATTTGTTTAATACCTTCCAAGCAGCACGACCATTGTGCTGCAGACATCTGTCTCAGAGAGCACAGCATTATTGTAGTGTATTTTTGGTCTGATATTGTCATTTGATATTTCTTCATATGTCATGGTAATTATCTAATCTTCATCTTGTATGTTCAGGTATAAATTCACATTGTTTAATGAGCTCTACTTTTTGGTCGCTGGTGGAACAGTTTGGATAGGTTCTCATACTAAGTGCCCTTTCTTTTGCATCTCTTGGTTTAGCTTAAATTAATATCTGTATCTTGTTGTACAGTCTGCATCATTAACTTATAGTATCTTGTATATCAGCAACAACTCATAACATCTTGGTCCGTAAAGCTGGATTGACTTATTTAATCATTTTGCAGATTCTTCATTGCCATCTTCAAATGTGAAAAGTGATCAAGATCCACCAATTAAAGTAGAAAGCGTAGATGTAAAAGTAACCGAAGCTGAACTGAACTGCAGGCATAGTACTGTGTTTGAACATACTAGTACCAGTGGTTGTAATGGTTCTACTGGTGTTGGGTTAAAACGGAATGGTGATTCTACTATTCCTCAGAATAAAGGAAGCAGCAATCACTTCCCACATCACTTGAAATTGAGGGATCAACTAGATGGCAATGATGATGTTGGTAGGTTTCTGTACTTGGAAGGAGTCGAATATATGATGTGGTGCACTTATGATGTACACTTCTATGCATCTTTTGCCCTCCTTGATCTTTTTCCCAAAATTGAACTCAATATTCAACGTGACTTTGCTAAAGCTGTTTTATCCGAGGATGGAAGGAAAGTAAAGTTTCTAGCAGAGGGTAATTTCGGAATTCGCAAGGTTAGAGGAGCTGTTCCTCATGATCTAGGGACTCATGATCCTTGGAATGAAATGAATGCATATAACATACATGATACAAGCAAATGGAAGGATCTGAATCCCAAGTTTGTACTTCAAGTTTACAGAGATTTTGCTGCCACAGGGGATATGGCATTTGGTGTTGATGTTTGGCCTGCTGTACGCACTGCAATGGAATACATGGAACAATTTGATAGAGACGATGACGGCCTCATTGAAAATGATGGATTTCCAGATCAAACATATGATACTTGGACTGTTCATGGTGTAAGTGCTTACTGTGGTTGTTTATGGCTTGCCGCACTCCAAGCTGCTGCTGCAATGGCCCAGCAGCTAGGTGATAAGTTCTTTGCTGAAACATGCAAAAGCAAATTTTTTAGTGCAAAATTAGCATTTGAAGAGAAACTGTGGAATGGTTCTTATTTCAACTATGACAGTGGGTCAAGTAGTAACAGTAAGTCGATACAAGCTGACCAACTGGCAGGGCAATGGTACACAGCTTCTTCAGGCTTGGCTCCACTTTTTGATGAGTTCAAAACAAGAAGTGCTCTTCGGAAAATATATGATTTCAATGTGATGAAAGTTGAAGGAGGAACGATGGGTGCTGTAAATGGGATGCATCCCAATGGTAAGGTGGATGATACTTGCATGCAGTCACGTGAAATTTGGACAGGCGTTACCTATTCTGTGGCGGCTAATATGATTCTTGCTGGAATGGAAGAAGAGGCATTCACTACAGCTGAAGGTATTTTTGTTGCAGGCTGGTCAGAAGAGGGCTTTGGGTAAGTGTTGAATATGATTTTTAATTTATCTTTTTTTTTTTCCCACACAATGTTTTAGATGCAAAAAATGGTAATATTTATGCAAAAGAATGCTGAAAATCAATTTCCTTGACCATTAGTGTGTTTCAAAGTTCAACGATACATCTTGTGTCATGCGGGGAACAATGCTGAAGTTTTTGTTGGAAAAACTTTTTAATGATAAAAAAATGTACTTTTCAAGTGACCAATACTTGACGGATAGCTGAACCAGGATATCTGAATCCCTGATGATAGGAAAAGTTTTAAGATTCACTGTTGATCAGGGTTGAACAATGATTAGAATGATATTCTATCAAAAGAATGTTGATATTGCATGTGTTAAAAAATCTTTTACCCTTGTGGAAGTTAAATCTGGTTTCAGTAATCCTAGTGAAACCGATACCTGGAGTCCTAAACTGTCTCGAAATATGAGGAGCTACATGAGGATCTACGTACCTTCACTGAGAATTGTCTCATTATAATGGATTTGAAGTCATCTTCCTTTGTTTTTTGTCCTTTGGGAATAACTATTTATATCCTATTTTCTTTTGTAAACAGGTACTGGTTCCAGACTCCAGAAGCATGGACAATTGATGGGCATTTCCGATCTCTTTTATATATGAGGCCTCTTGCAATATGGGGTATGCAATGGGCACTGTCTATACCTAAAGCAATTCTTGAGGCTCCTAAAATAAATATGATGGATCGAATCCTAATTTCTCCAGCAACATTTTCGTTGTCTCTCACCGAAACACGGGTTAGAAAAATTGCAAAGAAATCAAAGTGCTTTGGAAATTCTGCCTTGCAATGTACATGCTGATCATCAGATTCATGTATGTAAAGAAAAATGTTTTGGTCATCATATTCACATATGTAAAGAAACTGTTTTAAGTTATTTGCTTCCTTGAACCCTTTTCAGTAGAATTTGAAGCTGGGGCAGGCTTAGTGGAAGCTCTTTCTGTCTGCAAAAATGTGGCTATCATACGAATATAGAGTCATTCTGATTACTAGGACTTTCTAGCAGATTTTCTTATTAAGAAAATGCCATTTTTCCATTGATTTGGGCTTGCATTTGGATGTTATTCGACCCTCGGTGAGGGTTAGGGTGCAATCAAATCATATAAAAAAAAGTTTAAGCTTAAATTCGACTTAAAATTTGTTACTTGAAATTTGATTCGAATTTAATGAAATTTTAATTTTTAATTTCGATTGAAAAAAAAAATAAATTATTTGAGTTTATTCAATTAAACTCATTTAATAAAAATGAGTTTGATTATATATTCGAATTTTAGTTCAAGCTTAAATTGTTATATATGATATATATAAAAATAAAATAGTATTTTTAATTAAAAGAACAAAAATTTAATTAAATTTTAAACTATTTAAGTCCGAAATTAAAATGTTTTAATTTAACTTATTTAATAAATTAAATTATTCAAGTTGATTCAATAATAATTAAATTAAATTTAAATTTGATCTAAATCACCTTTTGCAATTTACCAGTCAGCGCTGCAAAACTCAAAAGGATGTTCTTTTATTTTTTTTCGGCCACAACATCGAAAGGATGTTCAGTGCCGGTGTTCTGGTGCCATTGAGCCAACACAAGCGCTAAAATGAATTTTGATAGAAAAATGGGTTAAGTACATCTTCAATTCGTGTTCAAACTCGTTGACTGAATAAATTTACGTGGTAAACTTGTCCATCGGAGACAGTTTTAAGTGTTTTGTAAGTAACTCATTTGCCAAATTCATTGAAGAATCTAAAAATAACATTGCTTAACAAATCTTATTTACATTTTATCTAAATTAATGACATTTACTATATATAAACGAAAAAATTCCAAAAAAAAATACATTATTATTTTTTAAACTACCAAAATTTAAATTTTAATCATTAAAATTAAAAAATTAACACTCTCATGAAATATTTATTGTTAGATCGATTCAACACAAAATAAAATTATGTCCTATCTTTGGTTTATGAGACTTTTTTATTCAGATTTAAAATTAAAAAAATAAATATAAGATAAATGAATAAATAAATTATTTTATTATATTCTTCACATTTTCTCTTTCCGAAGTTAACAAAGATTGTTGTTTATATAAAATTTCCAAGAGAAACGCAAAGTGTTGATGCTAAGGTTTAACAAACTGATTAGCGTAAGGATAGCTTTGCTCCACAAATTTTTATAAAGGGAAGAGGCTAATTTTGAACGGCTGCTGCCAATAGATTTCTTAATCAAGAAGTCAATTCTTCTATCATAAAAGGAAAACAAAAGGCAAAGGATTGATTCTCTTTGTTCTGAATTATTCAGTGCCAAATTTCAATACGCAATTCTCTTTAGAAGTTTTCCTGAGTAATATTAAATTAATACTAACATTCAAGCAGTTGATATTAGTGTGATTTTGGTTAATTATTTTCTTTTATAATAAAAAGGGAAAATCAATTATCGATTAATTTTAAATTAAATTAATCAAATTATATTATTTTATTTTCATTTATAAAATCAAATATTTTAATTTAAAAAATTAATTAATTAAAATTAATTTGATTAATTTTTTAATTAATCAAATAATAAAATATATTAAATTAAATTTTTAATTTTTATATTTAAAATAAATTAAATAAATTTTTAATAAAATATTTAAATATCAAAATGTTATGTTAAAAAATTTAATAATTTTAAATAAAATAAATAATTTTATATATAGAATTTATAATATTTCAATTAAAATTTTAATTAATTTTATTAATTCAATAAAAATAAATTTTTTTATAAAATCACCTTTAACAATTAACCAAAATGAATTGAATAATCGAGTAATTAATTAAATAAAATTAATTTGATCGACTAATTTAATTAAAACCGTATTTTGATCATGCTGACGGTAGCAATGACACTCCCAATGTGAAAAGGCCGACTATTTTTTTCTTCAAACTCAAACCCCAAACCCAAACCCAAATTCTTTGTTTTTCTTTCATTTCTTTTTCTCTCTTTTCCTTTCATAAAAAGTCAAAGGCAGGATCATTGCTTTGTCTTCCCCAATCTCTACCTTCACTTGCTCAGGTATTACGTTGTGATATTTCTTGGAAGCCAAACAGAGGCTGATGCTTATTGATTTTTGTGTTGTTTTATTGGTGGATTCAGTGTTTCAGTTTTTCAAAATTTAATTTCAAGCGAGCAATCATGGCGAGGAAGATGTTAGTTGATGGAGAATTGAACCAAACGAATCAAGAGCAGGCTCATTATGATTTCGACTTGTTTGTTATCGGTGCCGGAAGCGGTGGCGTTCGCGCTGCCAGGTTCTCCGCTAACTATGGAGCTAAGGTACTCCGATTTCCATGCTCTTTTAATTTAAGCAAATCCAATTAATTTGAAAAAAATAGCTCTTGGTTAAATTCTTAGCTGGAGAAATCTTATTTTTATTGTACTTTGGTTAATTTGTTGTTTTTTTTTTTTTTTGGTTATTTTGATATCTATTTTTGTTCATTCCTTTGATTTTGATCACTAAACTATTTGTGCATTTTCTGTTTCTGGTGTGATGGATTGTTAGTCATAAATCAATGGATAGCCTTGGTCCTATTGAAAATACTAGTGTAAACGAAGACCAGGGTAGAAATGATACGGATAAAAACATTCATGGTTGTAGTGACAGCTCTAGTTATTACAGCCAGGTTGATCATTTAGTTGGCGTCAAAGACATTCGGAATTTCATTTCTGATGACACCTTTTTCATTAGGGATAGTAATCCAGATAGTTATTCCATATATTTTGATAGTGGAAATAAAATTTTTGAGATTTGTTCAACTGTATTTTCTTGAAGTTCTCAAAATATTCATTTTTGTAGCTTAAAAATTCAGCTTTTATATATCTATCTGTTAATTAAATCAAATTTTACGTTTGAAGGTTGGGATTTGTGAGCTCCCATTTCATCCAATCAGCTCAGAAGTCATTGGAGGCGTTGGTGGGACGTAAGTTATCACTTTTATAACTTAAAAATGATTTTGCCACGTTTCTTTATGCTGCTATGTTTGCTTATAATGCTGTCTCACGTTTTGATTCATAGGTGTGTTATTCGTGGTTGTGTTCCCAAAAAGATTTTGGTCTATGGAGCCGCATTTGGAGGTGAAATTGAGGTGAGACTGTGATCCCTATCAGAATCATATTCTATGCCAAATCTATAACTGAATCATAATTTTATGGAAATTTTTGTTATATGAGAGATTTCTTTATGACTACTATCTTTGCACATCAAGAGATATGCTTATTAATTGTACAAGATTCAAGAATGTAAGGATCTTTCTATAGAAACAGTCTATTCAATAATCTGTTTAGTAACTTCTTATATGATGGTTGGAGCACATTAAGCTTTTTGGCTGCTGTCCCTCCAAAGTCATCAGAATTCTCTTGTACCTTCGAATTTCGCTCTATTTTGAATGCAAACTAGATTTCTTTCAGGCTATGACCTCTCCAATAGGGCATAATATCCATTGTTGCATGAGCCTCACGAGAATTCCATTCTCCGTCCTGTTATTGCTCTATTTTTCTTTTTGTTTAAAATAAATAAAGACATGAGTAACAGAGTAGCAAGCAGTTTTCATGATAAAGTGTTGTATTAATCACGAAAATGCTGCTACACTGTCTTTAATATTTTGCATTTAGTGTTTAGTTAATCTCCCCCCCCCCCCCCCCCTCTTTCCTGTTAGATTCTTTTTTAAACATGTGTTCTGTTGTATTTTGGCGTGAAATTATCTGAGGTTTCTAGTTAGCCAATTAGTTTCAGGGTTTGCTAAATGTATGGTTTTCCCTTTCTAGGATGCCCGAAATTATGGATGGGAGGTGAATGAGAAACTTGATTTCAATTGGAAGAAGCTTCTACATAAAAAGGTACTTTGTAGTATCTTTCTATTCCAAATTTTTATATATTTTGTCTTCTTTTTTATTTGTTATTTATTTTCTTTTTACCTTTTGATCTTGTAGACTGATGAAATACTCAGATTAAATGGAATTTACAAGCGGTTATTGTCAAATGCTGGTGTTAAATTGTTTGAAGGGGAGGGAAAGGTTGTAGGTCTGAATGAAGTTGAGGTGACACAACTAGATGGCACTAAATTGTCCTATTCAGCAAAGCATATACTGATTGCAACTGGAAGCAGGGCACAGCGTCCTCCCATTCCTGGGCAGGTATATACACTGATTTCCTTCTAGAATGGTCAAAAGCTGATTCAACACGATGAATTGGGTACTCTATAATACTTTGTAGCTATATTTTGACGAAATTAGCATCTCATTTTTTGCACCAAGTATTTGTATAAGCAAACCTTTTATAACTGTCATACATGTGATTCATGATTGAAAATTTATTTTAATTGCTTTTAACTTTTAAGCTATAACTTTACCTGGACCCCAATTACATTTGGTGTTACTTTGATAGCAATATATGCCATAGAAGCAATATTCAAACATATGGAGTGGACAGTGGTAGGTTGACAGATATTATGATTTAGAATACTGGAGCGTGCATGTGGACCTAATTATCGAGGATCTTTTTTTTTTTAATCAAAACCACCAATTTTATTTATGTAGATTGCAGCCAGGCTGTAGTCGCAAGCCTGCAGGTTTGCTTCATTATACGTATTGTGAGATGTTCTTTTTAAGTGAAAATAAACATTTTTTTTTCAGAGTTATTTATGAACTTTAGTTTCTTGTTTTCACAATCTTTCTATAGTTAAAGGGAATCATATTGTACATAATTTTCCTACAAATTATGGGCTAACCTTTTAGTTTCTCTAGTGGATGCTTCATGCTCTTAATTGTTCAGTCTTGTTACTAGTGCCAGAAATATGACCAAACTTGTTTTGTGGACAAATTGCACTCTAGATTTGATATGTTTTTAGTAAGATATCACTGTTAACATTCTCATTTCTTGTTTCTTAATTCTCCCTCTTTTTGATGGTTTAGGAGTTGGGCGTAACTTCTGATGAAGCATTGAGTTTGGATGACTTACCTAAGCATGCTGTTGTACTTGGAGGAGGGTATGACAAATCTCCTGATTCGCTTGTTTGTTATCTTCATCTGCTTAGTTTGCTAATGCCTTTAGATGATATGTACTCTTGTTGTCCAGGTACATTGCTGTTGAGTTTGCATCAATATGGCGAGGGTTGGGTGCTACCATAGATCTCTTTTTCAGAAAGGAACTTCCTTTGAGGTTATTATTCAGTCTAATTTTATTCATTACTGCCAGATGTCGTAACGGTTTTGGGGACCACTAGATGAATTTGAATAACAAAAGATGGAGTTGCCACCAATATTTTTTAGTTAGGTGTGATTGGCCACCTATTGAAACTTACCTTCTTAATAAAATTTTAAAACTAATTAAAATTTATTAAAAAGATAAATTTTGAGTATGGTCCCCATGTCATTGCCTTATACCATCAAGCCAAAGGAGGCCAAGGATATGGTTGTCACGTCATGGCCTTATGCACCTATATGTTGTCTTGCAACAATCTTAGACTAATGATCACACATTATGCAAGAAAGAAATAAATTAAAAAAAAATGGAAAATGATAGATTCAAGTAGTATGGGACCCAATGAAGGATGCATTGACATAATGGTGACCACATGCAGAAGAAGGACCAAAAAAATGGAAAGATTGAAGCTTTGAGGCTTCTGCAAGAGGCATCACGTGAACAACAAGCTAGAAAAGATGAAAATTTAAATTTTAAACTTTTCTCTTAAAGCTTGTAAGGAAGACATAATATGCATCACATACATGGAAACAACTAGGATGCTTGAGTAAAAAGGTTACCTTTCCTATGTTCATCCTTCATAGGTAGCAACTTTTACTTTTTATGGTTTATGGTTACTCTCAAAAACTCTTTCTTTTGTTTTTTTCTTTTTTTTTTTTGTCTTTGGTTTTTTCGACACCCCTCTAATTGTTTAAGGCTTGCTATTCAAAACTCTTTTTTGGCTTTCTAAAACTTCTTTTTTTTTTTTTCAAGCTTTTGCTCCCTTTTTTTCTTGCTAGCTTCCAGCCCTTTTTTTTTTTGTTTGCTACCTCTAGATTTTCTCTTATCCTTTCTCTTGCTCTTTCTTTTTTTTTTTTTTTAGCTTTTCCCCTTCCTCCCTTTTTTTTCTTGCTCCACTAGAAGCCTCCCTTTTTTTTCTGGAGAGTTCCTTTTTTCGGCAGACCTTTCTTTGTGAAAAAAAAATTGACTTTGCTTGTTGGTGAATATAGGCCCTTGGATCAAGCAGCATCCAAGGGCCAAAGTTTCTTCCTTTCTTTTCTTCCAAGGAACAAGCTTAAACCATTAGATCAAAATTCAAAGAAAATCCAATGGTTCACATTATTCACTGTAAAAGTTGGATTTTTAGCTTCTAAACCTATGAAAAGTATCATTTTACACATAGTACAAAGTTTTTGATATTTAGGCCATCTTCTTATAAATCAATGTTTCCTTGCTCGTTTTTTGGATTTTAAAACACCAAAAATTATGAAATATTGTAAAATTTAGATTTGGAAAGTTTCGTGAAAATCCATGCCCAAAAAGTCAAATTATGAAAATACTCTTATAAGGGTATTTTGGTAATTTAATACTTTTTGAGGTACTGCTGTGATTTTAAATGTATCAAAAATCATAAAATATTATGAAATTAAGATTTGAAAAGTTTCACAAAATTCCGAGCTCGAAAAGATCAAATTACGAAAATATCTCTATAAGGGTATTTTGATAATTTCATACTTTTCAGGATACTGCTGTGATTTCAAATGCACCAAAAATTATGAAATATTATGAAATTAAGATCTGAAAAATTTCACTAAATTTCGAGCTCGGGAAGGTCAAATTATGAAAATATCCCTTTAAGTATATTGGTAATTTTGCACTTCCTGGGGTGCAATAAAAATTTTATTGTTTTAAAAATCCCCAAATTTAATTTTAAACCACATGATTTCAATTCGGTTTTGAATTTTGAGAATTGACATCGCTTCTATTCATTTTGACTAAGTTTTGTGCAATTTGATTAGAGTTGATTTTAAGATTTACTTGTTTCATTTATTTTTTATTTTTCATACATCCATGTGAAAAGGTATCATCCATATAAATCCCATGTGAAAGAATTTGACATTAACCATATGGGTCTCATTTTTCTTTGTTTATTAGGCCCAAAATTTCGATGCATTTTATGGGCCCTTTAAGGGGCCATTTTACGGGCTTCAAATGGGCCTGGGTTAACCATGCTAAAATGTACTAGACAAAATTCGGTGTCTACACCAGATTTTTCTAGTATTTCATAAGAATTCCCATATCTGATCTAAGCTAATTTTATAATGTTTGTTATAATTCCTATGGCGACGCTAATTGTTTTAGATGTGTTCTCATGAAGTGTTAAGAAATTTTTTGCTTCAAGACTTAATGTGTACTTCTGATGTTTGTGCTGGTGTTTCATTTGGAAATTTACATTATCCCAATCTATTATTGGTATTTGGTAATTTTTTAAAAAGATTTAATGATGTTCATAAGAAGATTACCTGGCTGTTATCAAAAGGATGAGATAGGCTTTACTTCTAAAACAGAGGAATGTAACCAGGATTGGGATTGACTAAATTTATGCATCTATGTTGCAGAGGGTTTGATGATGAAATGAGGACAGTGGTTGCAAGAAATCTGGAAGGAAGAGGAATTAATTTGCACCCACAGACAAATTTGAAAGAGGTACTCAATTGCCAATTTTATTCTGTTTGCATTTCTTTTGTTTTCCATCAATATTTGTTACTTTCTACTAATTTATGTTCTAATATCTTTGAATTCAGTTAATTAAAACAGATAATGGCATAAAAGTTATTACAGATCATGGTGATGAGTTGATAGCAGATGTTGTTCTCTTTGCCACAGGTAATTGCAATCCTTTTCGAGATTCCAAGCATAATCTTTTTCCCACATCCATATCCTTGCTATTCAGTTTATTCTATTTTATTTCTCTCTCCATATTTTGTGGAATTCCATTTTGATGTCTGAAAGGCTTGCTTTTTCTTTTTCTTGGATGAATGGGAATAGCAGTTGCACTGGTTAGTGGTTTGACATCCATGGGTACATTCTAATGCCATTGCTGCTTACCATCATTTACAGACTGAAAGTCTTCCTGCTTGCTTTATTTATTCAGTTTGTCACAAAATTGCCATTTAGCTCTCTCTCTCTCCCTTTCTCTCATATGTACGTATTCTCAATGATGAATGCTTATTTTGTGGTCATTCAACTGTTCCTTGATCTGGATGTTGAAACTTACATGCAATAGCAATATTTTATTATCCATTAGATGCTACAAAATATAGAACTCGGCATGCTTGTTTTAATTATTACTCTTTGTTGGATTTGAAAAGTTACCATTGATACCTTGAACCTTACTCTACTGCTCTACTTCTTTTAGAATTTAGTGAATTTTGAATGACTTGCTACTAATTGGTGCAATTTTGTATAAGTGCTTAGTCATGCTCTTGTAAGCCTTGGTTAATATTATTTAATGTTTTCTGATATCTGAAAATCTTCTGCATTCAAACTTTGATATATTTTTACAAACTTGGTGTACTGATGGCCTGATATATCATGGAGAACATTCTCCTTTTTTTACAGTTATTTTAATTTTGTCATCAGTTTGTGAGCGTGTGGTGATGTTTTTCTTTTGTTTGTTACAGGTAGGGCACCAAACTCAAAGAGGTTGAATTTGGAAGCTGTAGGTGTTGAACTTGATAAAACAGGAGCTGTGAAGGTTACTTTTTCTGTTGTCTTTTATTCTTGTTTCTTATCATCAAACATTACTAAATTATTTTCTGGTAATAAGTTGGCATCTTCTCTCTGGATTGCCTATGGATAATGTCAATTTGCATGGCTATGATTTCATTATGATTGATCTTACTAACAGCATGTGTTCTGATGTTCTGTTACTTTTCTAGTTTCCTGTTTCTTTTGGGCAAATGATTTTGACTGTTGCCAGATAGGATGTGCAATCTTATTTCTTGTAAATGTTTAAGAAGGCAAGCCAGTGGAAAGAACCATGTCTATTTTTGGGGATTATATTATGTAAAGCTAAAACGGCCTTCTTTAAGTGACGTTGTCTGTGGTGTATTTCCTTTGTTTGTGCACTTCGTTTAGGCCATATCTTTGATCTATATGAAGATGACTTTAGTATTCCAATTTTTATTTTGAAGGGTTTGTTAGATATTTAGTTGACTTAATTATTTTAATTGCTTTGTGTGTGGTCTCCCACATTGTCTGAAAACAAAAGTTGCATAACCTAGATGAGTTTTTATTTCAGCACTGAGGTCTACCATCTTCATCTTTCAGGTGGATGAGTACTCACGTACTAATATTCCCAGTATATGGGCTGTTGGTGATGTTACAAATCGAATGAACCTGACTCCAGTGGCCTTAATGGAGGGAACTTGCTTTGCTGTAAGTGTTTTGTCCAAAGCCCTTTTATTTTTCGTGTACCAAACGTGGCTTTTTCTTTCTGCTTCACCTGTCTCATATGGCAGCATATTAAACTTAATGTTTTATCTTTCCCTTTTCTTTTCTCTTTGTTTTCAAAAAATGCTTGCAGAAAACCGTTTTTGGTGGGGAATCTAGCAAACCGGACTATAACAGTGTACCTTGTGCTGTGTTTAGGTAATGATTTCTCTCTTACAACATGCCTCTGGTGGTGGGTGGTGTGTGTATGTAATAATTTAAATTAAAATATGATGCAGTCATGAAAAATAATGTTTAAATCTCTTTCTTCTGGGAACTATGGGGTTTAGAATTCTTGTAGTTATTAGGTTTTTTATCCATTCTTAGAGGATTGTACAATTTTTTTTTTTTTGTTTTTATCTTGGACATAGGTACATATTTTATCTTTGGATCTGCCTAGTATCTAATTCATTGTTATACATTCCTCTTTCTTTTTAGTAAATTAATTGCTATGCTCATTCACTTTTTTTGCAGCATACCACCACTTTCCGTTGTTGGTCTCAGTGAAGAGCAGGCAATTAAGCAAGCAAATGGTGATGTTCTGGTTTTCACATCAACCTTCAATCCAATGAAGAATACTATATCTGGGTATGATGATGATTTGGGATTATTACAGAAAAATAAAATAAAATCATGCAGCTGTCTTTGTCCCTGTCCCTTCCTTTTTCTGAAAGAGACCATCAATTGAGTCATATCACATGTCTTTATTTCCATCTTTCACTTTTGGGGCTAGGTTATGTGGACTCTGGATTTGGTTTTGGACTTAGAGACATCACGTTTTTCTGCAAGTTTTTTTTTTTTTTTTTTTTTTTGTTATTTCAAGGATCAAAGCTACATACCCACAAAAATTTAAGCTGTCCAACATGGATAGTTTAGGGTAAATTGAAGAGCCTGTGCAATGTGGTTGTGGTAAGCGATTTTGCATTCTATGTAGATAGTTATTGTTGTGGTTTCATGATATCAATGTAGCCTGTTAGGGTTTAGGGCATGAAGATGATGACTGGAAGGGTTAATATTTTCACAAGACCTAAACATTTTTTTTTTTTTGGTTCTGTTATTGATTTGGGATGTGCTTGGTTGGGGTTTTTCAGTTTACTTCTTCAGTAAGTGGCCTCATTGACAGCTAATATGCTTTTCAAAATCCTCTATTTTTATCTAATATAATGTCAATAAAGCATGTAATATGTTCCAATATTCTAGATGTCAATATTTCCACTACCTTGTTCATTCGACCAGCAACCACATGCACAATTCTTTTATATCCCGCTAATATTTTTCTTTCTTTGCAATTCATAAATTTCTCATGTTCTGCTTCTAGACGGCAAGAAAAGACAGTAATGAAGTTAGTTGTTGATGCGGAGACTGATAAAGTACTTGGGGCATCTATGTGTGGGCCAGATGCACCTGAAATTATGCAGGTACTTTATTTGTTGGTTCTTTTGATGTACATACCTATCTCCATGTGTCAGTGTAAAACTATAATGCATGTTGTAGGCCTGATGGCCTTATGCATCGTTTTGTCTTGCAATAAGCTGCTTTTAGGAATAGAGTGAACTACACTGTAGTCATAACTCTGATGTTCTAATTTTCGTTTTCCATTTTAGGGCATTGCCGTTGCTTTAAAGTGTGGAGCAACTAAGGCACAATTCGACAGCACGGTAAGTTGAACTTGTCACTAGATGACTCTTCTCCAATACTATTCTTTGTCAAATTGATTTAACGTTGAGCTGAATTTGGTATTCTTAACCAAATTTTGTTGTGGCATATAAACTGATTGAGGAGGGAGGCTTGTTAAAGGTGTTTCTTTAGCTCCAGTTATTTCCATTTTATCTAGTGGCAATAATTTACAAATGCTTGAACCCATATACCGTCAACTATGTGTTTGTACGAGCAAAGCTTTGACATCCTTCTCATTATCATTATTATTTTGCCGAACGGATGTTTGGAGGTGGATAGGCATATATGGTTATAGCTATTTGGGTTGTAGGAGACTAATAGTATAAAATCAAAGTGATAACATAATTATAGGCTTCTTTTAAACTGTTTCTTTCTGAGTAGTTTGTATATTCACGGAGGAGATGGCTTTAGATTTTTCTTTCTTCAAGCATTATCTGCCCTTGGCTTTCCACTCGTCCCTTTTTTAGAATTCCTTCGACTCTTTGTTGTAATATGTCAGCATATCATCTTACCGTGCAAGTCTTTTGAACTCTTTCCTACAGGTTGGCATACATCCTTCTGCTGCGGAGGAGTTTGTGACCATGCGGTCTGTTTCACGGCGTATTACTGCTGGTGGAAAACCAAAGACAAATCTGTAGCAGACATATATGAAGGAAATTTCAAACCTGATAATGTGCAGATAGAAGCAACATTCTCATGGTCAGATATTTCACAGGAAAAAGGTATAGAGGATTTCTAAGGGTTATATTTTGGTTTAACTTTATTCCCAATAAAAGGCTATTCCATCTTTTAACAGTATTTTTTGTCATAGTAATTCAAATTGTGGCGCTTGCAGTGTATTTTTACATTAAGTGGTCAGTTTACCGCATTACTGAATTTGGATTGGTATCTTTGATTTCTGGAGTAATGCAAAATTATTTTCGATAAGCCCCCTTTTTAGTATCTGCTGGTGTCCTTCTCATAGGCCTTCTCTTTGCTTATATGCAGTAGCTGCCATTTTAACTTGAATTTGTTACGAGGTGCTTTTTTTTCGTACTTGAAGTTTGTCAGGATTTGAATCCTATAATCACTAGAATTAATAGTTCAACACTCTAGCAGCAATCCACGTGGCACGCAGCTGTTGCATTTTAAGGTGCATTTTTGCTAAACTAGTTGGTAGACTATTAGACAGAACACTGTAGGAAATTGGTGTTAGGAAACTATAATTACCAAGTTTGAAGTGGCTTTTAGCCCCTTCTTTATAGTCTGTCTTAAATGTGAAGTGCAACACGAGACAGCCATTGCTTTCAGTATTTTTGAGTTTGGATCTTGCTTTCCATAAAGATGGATTAACCAACTTGGAAGACCAAATGGATTGTAACTCATAACTATTTGGGAGCATATAGCAGTGCAATTGGAAGAGCTCCCCACTGCATTGCCCCCAAATTTATTAGGGGTCAATTAGACATGATAATTTAAAATACGATAACATGATTTAAAACACGAAAGCATATGAATTAGATTGCCATGTAATATTGCTAGTTTTTTTCCATGCAATATTAGTTTGTTTAATGAATGTTACAATACCTAAAACGCTGCCTTTGCTTGGCATACATCACAAATTGTATACCTAAGGCCGTCACAGTATGGATAGTTGGCCGCCCCGTCCATCCATTCCTAAAAGGCATCACAAAAACTACTCAAATCATCAATATGGCTAGATACGACTTTTTTTTGGGGGGGGGGGGGGGGGGGAGAGGATTTGGATTTAGATCTCTTAATTATATCATATAAAGAACAAGCAAAATCGTTCAACATTTGGTTCACCTGTTCCATCACATTCTACAGTAAAGAAATGTCGAGTAAGAGTAGTTAATTCCGGAAGGAAAACTGTGAAAAGTAGGGCACTGAAAGCTATAATATGCAATCAAAAGCAGTTGTCAACTTTGAAAATGGTCATGTTTGAGCTATGTTGCACAATTGCAGTATATTCATTATAAAAGAAAGAACAGCATGGCTCCTACTTGTGGTATCTTTGTTTTTACTTGTTCATCGGAGTAGACATTCTTTCTCGTTTAGCCACCGTTGCTCTTCTCGGAGCCACCGGGTTTATTTGGTGTCGAAATTTGAGGAATTAGGTGAAGAAGAAGAAGAGTTGCAGAGAAAAAGAGTTTGGAAGGAAAGGACTGGCAATGGGTGATGATTTTCGGCTCAATTTTGCAGCTAAAATAAAGCAGTAATAGACGCTAAAGAGACTTGGCAAATTAACATCATTGAAATTTCATTGCCATTCATATGATTTGTGTAGTACGCTACAGCACCTGCAATTTTTTCATCTAGGAAAATTCATTGTTTTACATTCCCAACCCAATCAAAATAACAATATACAAGGAATTTTCAGCTAGGAAATTTCATTGTTTTTGCTTCTTTTATTATTTTCACAGATCCAACCTGCAGAAAGTCCTTCAAAATTTGTCAAAGAAATTGGATTTGAACAAAAAGATTTGTTCACAATGCTCATTTTCTACACCAATGTTCCATGATTGATGAGAAATTTTCATTATTCGGAGTTTCAAAATACATATCAGTTTATGAAGTGACATAAACAAACATTGACAACTGAATACACAAGGCAAAATCTACTTAAAATCATATGGATAAAGACAAGCTACCCTTGAACACCATATAGATACAATCATAAAGCTCAATCTTCCTCTCTCAATTGCACTCTCTTGGCCAAATGGTACCTGAAAATAGCCTAATTTCTACTTGATGAAGCTACTAATGCCTAAGAAAATAGAGCATTTGGTTCGCCGGATTAACCTATACAATGTCATTGAATAACCAAGGAATGAAACAGCTTCATAGATAATAAGATATCCCTGAATTTCCCACTAATAAAAGATAAATCATACAGGGCCGCTTCCAAGAGTTCAAATATTCATTATTTTTTGCATTATTTCAGCTTAGTCTAGCTTGACATTAGAATATAAAAGTGTGTCCCTTGTCAGTGGCATATTGAGAAGGAAGTAAACCTGCAGTAAGAAAAATAAAACACAAACCAAGAATGGATATCAAATGCCACAGTTCTCGACAAGAAATATCTTTGATTAACAGTCTTACAGGAACAACCAATAAATGAAGAGCATGAGAACTCCTAAATCAGTCAAAGTATAGATAATGTAGATCTATATGGACAATTAAGACATAGACCAAAATCTTTGCCACTTGCAATCTAGAGAGAGAATTTTTTAATCCTTTCCCAAAGGGTCCTGTAATTTTCTCTTGGATCCTACTAACTTATTGGCAGTACAATGTCCCAAATTCTTGTTTGAAATCAATCATCGGGCTGCAAGCAGTATGAAAACCAGAATTTGTCTAATCTATACATATCCTAGACAAAGGAAAAACACGGTCTACATTTTGTAATTTTGACTTGAGAATGGAAAGTTTCTGCTTGGCTGTAAGATGGAATAATTGCATTGTTTTCCAAATCTTGGAAGAAAGAAAAAGACAGTTGACACCTCTGACTAAGTCTACATCAGGTCAAAACTTTGTATGAGTTTTTTGATTATTGGAAAAACTGGGATAAAAGAACTTTCAGCTTTTGTCAAAAGGCTTAGGATTGTTTGGTTTTGTGCTATGGGATTCTAGAAAATTCATGGAACTTCAATGTTACATCAGATATTAAAAAAGCACTCTTGGAACTAAGTAAACACTGGCATCTAACTTAATTAATCGTTAAAACAGATCTTACCCCCAAGAGAGTTGCAATGAGAAGAACAACTCCAGTTACCCAAGCAAGGGTCCTTCTAACCAAAACTTGTGCAGCAAGGGTGGTATTAGGTGAGCTTTTTGTTTCTGCCAACCAACGTGGAGATGGCCGAGAGGTAATCACCACATTCATCGATGTTTTTGGTTCTGGCTGAGGTACCCCCTTGAAGACAATGACTCCAACAATTTGACCTGCCCAATCATCAATTAGATTTGTTAAATAAATTGGCAGCTAGGGAATGACGAAAGGGTGAAATAGAAAGACAAATCCTGTCAATATCTCAAGAGATGGAAAGCATTCACTACAAATTTTGAGAATCCTATCACCAGCATAAATGTATACACAATTTCACATAAATTAGCATGTATGCATGCATGTATGTATGTATGTATACAGAGAACATGTAAAAGGTGGACACAAACTAGAATAACAACATATTTCTCAATCTTAATTGATTAGTAATATGGAGTATTCAACTGTTACCAACCTTCATATGCAGTCTGCAGTGAATCAAATATCTTGGAAAGTGTGGCAAGAAGAAGCCTCATTCCTTGCTTATCAAAACTGACAGTGTAGTCGTGCTCCTGCAAAGCCTGAAAGTTTTTTTTTGTTTTTGGAAACATTAAAAGGATTCGCAAGGGGCTACGTGATGAGGAAGCAAACATAAACAAAAGGCAGTCCAGACATTACAATAGCATGAAAATACATAACTACAAAGAAAGATAGAAACATAATTTAACCATTTTCTACTCTTGAGGTCAATAATTAGAGTAGTGTTAATCAATATTGAACAACAAGTAACATTCATGCTTGAACATACAAAGACACATCTTCCTAACACATTCATTTAATACGGAAGAGACATTTTACAAGGCCAAACAAGCATGGCAGGTAAGAATGCCATTTGTCAGTGGGGAACAATGTCGCAATGTCTTAGAAGGGTAGCTACATTTCAGTTTTAACAAAAAGAACTGCAATGCAAACAAACCCTTTCCTTCCTCATTAATGGATTAACAAGGAATTTTAATCATGGACAGTGGGATGAAAAAGATTAAAGAAACCTTGCACTTAAACATGATGGTTTCCAAATATAATTTCAGACAAGACATCAATCTATAAAAACAAAGTACTAATAGTAGCCAAATCAAGTCTATATGTTTAGTACCTTAATTCCATCAAAATAACCCATTATTAACTCTGCAGGTCTATGCAAAGTCTGTGACAAATCTTCATGAATCTCTATTGCTTTCCTTATATTGTGAGACAGAGCAAGCAGTTTCAATGCAAATTCCCTGTGGACTTTCTGCAAACAATCGAAACCTAAAGCTATCAATGAGGCAAATGAAAATTCAAGACCAAATACTACTGCTACTACCAGACCAGTGTCAGTCAAAAGAAATTCATAAAACAGCAGATAAAAATTTGCTCCTGAATAAGACCTTTGACATATGAAGATTCACATTGTCACCATTTGCCAAGGGAATTGTCAACACTCCATGCAGAGTTTCTGTAGCATCATTGACATATGATCCACCCAACCAAGATCCCTAAACATAGATATAAAGTATAAACCACTGTCACATGTGTGACCAAATCAAATGGAAGACAAACAACACAGATATTAACTAAAGCCTAGAATAATAAACTAACAAAGTCGTTGATCTCTTCTTCAGTGTAATCCCCGAGAGGCTCGTCCAAAGAAATAACAGATACTTCCTCTTCATCTGCAAGAAAATTCATATAACAAACAAATCCTAATGAATAAATACATTGAGGAAAAATCTAGAAAACAATGAGTTATAACTAAATCCACTAGTTTTACAACTAGACAAAAGGTCAAGTACCTGGAAGCTGAATGTCCGCTTCATTTAAACCAAGATCAACACTACTCTTCAAGGCTTTGCTGAAGAGAGCATTCTTGGGGTCAACAACAAGAGGATCTGAAGACAGAAGAAAATTTATTTAAACAAAATGTAGAGAAGGTAGTGGGGAAGAAGAAAACAAAGAAAATGAACTTTGACATAAAGTGAACGTACCATCAATTCCACTGACTTCAAGCATAAAAACAGCACGAGGTCTATCAAATGGATTAGGAATGAGAACCTCATTTAGCTGCAAAAAAGAATGAATATCTTTCAACAAAAGCTTCTATTAAAAAAAGAAATAGGAAACTAAAAGATTATTGCTCAGGACTGATAACTAGCGAGTGACCTTAGATGAACCAGCAGCTGAAAGCGTAATGGGTGGTGCAAAACCAAGCAAAACTGATACGGCCGCACCAACTTCAGGTAACAACATTGACTCTGACTGTTAATATGGAAAAAAAAAAAAAAAAAGAAAAAGAAAAAGGAATTGGAACTGAGGAAGTTGGTACAAAATGAGATTAAAAACTAGATACATGAACAAGACATGATATTTCAATCTCAATTCGCGTCATAAAAAAAAAAAAAAAGTTACGCGAAAAATGCTTCCCCTACCATCCAATTTCCATCTAAGAAGACATTAAAAGCACTTTTATCATATAAAAAATACAATAAAATGATAGTAATATCAGTTATCAGTACGATCTTTAACATTAACAACAACAACAACAACAATAACAATAATAATAAGTCGTTATACATAGTAAAACATTTACATACAACTGAATCACTGAATTTAAACCATCAACAATCTTTTGATACTTAAAATCATCATAAATTATAAATCGATTGAAACCTAATTAGAAATTAATGAATTGAATTAGAGGATAAATACATAAATAAATAAAAACCTGAGAGACATCGTCGGAGGATTGAGTGCGAAGAAATTGATGAGTTGAACTATCGATGAAGAAAACGGATCCGGTAGATTCAGCCTACGGAAACAAAATCAGCAACAATCGAATCAATTAAAACAATTTATTAGTGTCACATCTAATTATATCGAATAAATTAATACAGAGAGAAAGAGAGCAAACCCTAGAACATGAGAAGAGGAGTGAGGAAATTAGGAGAAGATATAATATCTTCATTGCAAAAGATTGAATGATTGAGAGAAAAGAGAAGAGTCCGATCTGTGTGGTGGCTTAGCGATCACGAGTCAGGGGAGGAAGGAAGAGGTCGAGCTTCAAGCCATTTTCAGTTTTGATCTTCCGAACCGACGTCGTTTAATTTCTCAGGTTAAGCGGCGTCGTTTTAGTGAGGAAATGATTAAGTTGGGCTTTTGTTGGGCCTTGATTGTAAAAATATGTACATATGTGCTACAATATTAAAAATAATCAATGAATTTTTTTTTTTTTAGTAAGCTTTTATATTTAAGTTTTTCCAAATTAGCTCTTCTCATTTGACTTTATCCAAATTGAAAAAAGAAATTCAAATTTTACTTAAAGTTTTAGCTTATTTTAATAAATTGACTTTTAAAGATGAATTATTCATATTTATCATTTTTTTCTTTGAAGCGAATGTAATGTAATGAAAAATTGTACATAATAATAATTATAAAAAGGAAATTATACATAATAAAAATCTTCAAGGAGATATCTAAAAGGAAAAGAGTATTGGGATTTACAAAATTAGAAAAGAACTTTACCCTAATCTCAATGAACCTTCATATTTACCCAAAAAATAACAAACGAAAAGTCTTAATAGAAGTTTAAATCCAAGTGAAAAATTTACAAAAATGCAGTTCATGAAAAGTAGATAATAAATTTCAATTATAACATTTTAATTTCATATTATAAAAAACTCTAATTAAGGATAGTAACAAGTCAGGTCAACTAGATTTTTCTCATTTCGAATCTAATCCAACTCTATATCTATAATACTCGAACTCAATCTTATTCGATTTTTTTTTTAACTTTTTATACCCAAACTTGATATTATATAAAATCGTATTCAATCTGATTTAGAATTAATAAAATATTATTTTTTAATGTAAATTAAAATTAAATAAATAAAATATATATAAATATAAAATTAAATAAATAGTTAAAAAATAATTATATATATATAAAGTCGAGTTGAAGTAGATTTGTCTAAAACCAGATTTTGATTTTAATCTACAATTACTCGATCCGACTTGAACTCAATTTAAAAAAAAAAAAACTGATTTTAAAAGGTTAAATTGAATCGAAATCTATTTGATATAAGTTAAATTATTATCTTTAGTTATAATCAACTTATAAAATATTATTTATTTTGATATGAAATTTTTGTAATTTTATTAAAAAAAATATCTTTAAAATATAAATATAAATTTATACATATGTACAATGGATCCTCAGAATATCTCGTGTGAAACTATGGCCTTACACCATCAAAACAAGGCACTTAAATAAAAACATTGTCATCTCCCATTTTATTGATCTGTCATGTATATTTCAAGACTTCGCAATGCAATGTACAAATCTCATGAAGGGAGAGGTGGATCCCATTTAAGAAAATTTCCAAAGGCAAGAACTATATATAAACCCCACAAAAGAAAAAAAAAACCCTAAATCCAAATGGGATCACCTAAGAAAGTCTATACCATGTAACTTTTATACTTACAAAATTTATGTTTGGGTCATGGTAAAATGAAGGAAAATCTACGTTCTTTATTGGAAAAAAAAGGAAAAAAAAATTCCAAAAAAAAAAAAAAGAGATCAGTCTTCTAGCTGCCGAGAGGAGAGACATATCTTCACCAATCAATGGTACACAAAGTGGCAACCATTATAGCCTGATGGTTCAACAAAATGAATTAACACAAATTAGCAAAAGGGTTAATGTTACGGATAGCTATTAAATTATAGTGAAATATTTAATAAAATATTTAAATTTAAATTTTTTTAATGTAATATGTAAATTACGAATCTATTAATTAATATGATATTTTAAAAATTATTTATTCATTACGTATTATTATAACTAATCATTTAAAAATAAATATTATATTATATTAATACATTTATAATTTAAAAATATCATTAAAGATTTTTAAAATTTAAATATAATATTTAATATTTTATTATAATTGAATGATACGTATTTGTAATATTAACCCTCTCAATAAAATGCTTTATATTCAAAACCAATTGGCTAGGTAATTATTATTACCTTAAATAAAACAACAGAACATTATAGGGTCAAATTCCAAGTTGATTTAACAAAAGAAAGCAAGGTTAAGAGGAGTGGGATAGTTTTTTATTGCAGGTTTCGTACTTTAAAAGGAAAATTCAATTGGGAAACTCACTTGGGTCAACTGTGACGAGTATGGCTGTGCCTCCAAACTCACATGTGCCGCCAGCAACCTTGGTTTTTTGCCAGTAACTATTAAAAGCAAAAGAAGCATGTGCAAACAAGGTGTCAGGGTGAAAGCATGAGCCACTGGGCAGAATTGAATCGCAATCTGCTCCAGACCCACATGCATAGTTCATAGCTTCTTGAATAATTGGGTCAGGCACTGATGGCTTAGCCACGCACCATAAGGCTGTGCTTGGAGCCACATAGGGAGGTGGTGGAACCGTGGGGGGAGGGTACACAATTGGTGGTAGAAACACTGGTGGTATTGGATTAAACCCAAAGGGAGGTGGAACATAGAATGGTGGGCTCACGACAACGGCTGGTGGGATGGGCTCATAAAAAGGTGGGCTTAACAAGGGCCCTGATGGGCTTGGAATATAAATTGTTGGTGTTGGTATTGCTCGTGGTGGTCCTGGAACACCACCAGGTGGGCTTGGAACAATTTGTGGTGGATTCGGGCTGACCGGGAATACGGATGGGCTTGGAACAGTTCCACCTGAGCTTGGTGGTGGGCTTTGGCCTGGAAGAACAGGAGGGACGTTGTAAAAGGGTGATGGTGGGGAGGGTATGGTTCCAATGGGAGTTGGAATGATTGTAGCAGGGGTTGCAGGGGGGTTAACACAATAAGGAGGAGAATTTACAGGGGGGAGAGACTCAAATGGTGGCAAAGAAAATGGTGAGCTCACACCATAAGGTTGAGTATTAGATGTATCAGTAGGTTGTTCAATCACTAAACTCATAAGCTTACTCATTAGTTGCAATTTCTTTGTGTGCTTTATGACTGAACTCCTTGCATGTTTTGGATCTTTGACTAGTCCCATAGATTTTCTTGCATCTGCCCAAAAGCAAAAAACAAAGAGATTTACAGTTAATCATCCCAATGTAATGATTTCTGCCCTCTAGTTCATTTCAACTAAGGTTAATTCCCTCACAGTTCTGTAATGCATTAATTCTAGCATCTTGTTATTCATGGTCTCTTTAATTAAATCTTGTTGATTGAAAAAGATGCAAATTACATAAAGTTGGAACCCTGAGTTTAACTCATTATTTCATGCAGTTACTGGTATTTAATAGGTTTAAGATTCAAATTTCAGTATATGCAATTTCTATCCCTATCCCTAAGCTGCGATCGCTTTGGTACTAAAAAATTTACATGAAGTTGAGATTTGATAAGCTATATTGATTTGAAGCAGAAACTTAGTGGCAAAGCAAACTTAGTATATTCCTTTTGACTTGTCGTCAGACTCAAGAACTAAAAGTTGATGGCATATCAGCAAACACAATGGATTAAATAAATAAAAGTTGATAGTAACAAAAATCTTCATGTTGAAGGCATCACACATTTCCATGCCATGGTTCATGGAGTAGATTTACACCATGGAATCAAGTTTACATTGAAAACATGGAAATTTTGATGTGTAAACGATTATAGCAAAAGATGATTCTAAAAAATTTGGGTGTAAATCTACTGGATCTAAAAAGGAGAAAAACTACAGAAAAAAAAAAAAACCAGAGATTTTCAGAATCTGCACATCTGATCATTTATCCAGTTAAACAGTGCAGAATTGGTTGAAAAAACCCAGAATTTGAGCTGAATTTCACTTAAATGGCATTGATCAATAATGTAGCAGAAAACAGCTTACCGCAATGTATGAACAGAGTGGCTGCCATTGTTGCATAAAGAAGCAGCATGAAAATCCTGTTTTCCATGACTCAGTTTCAGCAATGCCAGACAAAACACTCCAGGGCGAACCTCTTTTAACTTGCTAAAACTTCAAATTCCGAACCACTCAAAGACTACTGAGATGGCAGAAGAGTGATGTAGAGACATATATAAAGGCAGGGTCCTGATGGAGAGAACTAGCGAAATGGTGCAAGCAAGGCAAGGAAGGGGGACAAGTGGCTTGGTTGGCCATTAAAGATTTGATTCTTGAGCAGCTCACTTTGCTTTAAGTTAGTTTTTTTTATGCTTGAAATCACCATAATTTAAACTCTAGTAACCGAAACTAAGAATCTAAGACTCTATTAACAGATTACGCGACTGTTGGTTTGGTGTAAGTAAATCACTTTTGCTAAGAAATGTAAATATGAAGAATACTAAAAAGGGATTAAAAGATGTAACAGAAGGTGTATTTTAAAGGAAGTTGTTCACTGTCCCCTGATCAATACCTCTTTGATCTCACTTTAAAATTATTTTCTTTTGCTGTTGTTGTTCATGCAAATTTGGCATATATGCTTGCTTCACATTGGGAAAAATCAAAGCAAGGTTTTTGGTTGCCCTTTTGTCTTGCTTTCTTTCTACTCAAAGCTCTCACTTTCTCTCTCTTTCCCCCAGTCTTTATCCTTTAAATGAATCGTCTTTGTTGGAGTATTTATGCAGGAGGGGGAAAGACTTGAGAGTCATTAAACTAAAGCTGAGATATTGCTTTGGAAGTAGGTGTTTAAGCGACCTGCAAAGCATTTTTTTTTTTTTTTTGGAATTTGGGACATACCATGTTGGGCCCTACACATATAAAGTCTCTTCTCTTCCACTAATTGGAATATTGGAGAGAATTACATATCCAAAGCAGTTTTACAATTTGTACGATCATAAATGTGTCCTTAAATAGCATTTTAGGATCCATGTCGCATACTCATGGAACTATCGTCAGCCAACAAAGGTGATTATTTACTGTCCAATATGGACTTGGGATATACCTAGTATGTGTTCAACGTTGGCATGTTATCATGGTCATTCGAAGTTATAAATTCCGCATCGATTTTGCATAAGGTTGAGAAAATAATTAAAAAAATTAAAAATTAAATTGAAATTTTGATTAAAAAATTTTTTATTTGGTTTAAATTAAATTCAAATATTAAATTTATATAATAAATTTAAATCAAATTTTGAATCGAAAAGTAAAAAATTAAATTGAATTGAATTATATATTTTTATTTGTTTTTATATTTTTTAAAATTTTTATAAAATAAAAACAATAATTTTTTATCAAAATCTATTTAAATATACTAAAATTTTATATTAAAATAATATATAAAAAATTTTAAATTTCAAAAATTGATAAACTAAACTGAACCAAAATAGTAAAATTCGAATAAGTTTAAATTTGAATTAAAATTTTAAAATTCATAATATTATGTAATACCTAAAAAATCAAATCGAATTTAATCCGATTTGAACAATTATTACCCCTAATTCTGTATTCAAATTTAATTTGAAATATAAATTTTCATACTATTTTTAATTTATGATGTGTTTTATGTAAAATAAAATTATGAGACTCAATGAAATAAAGTAGATAACATCTTGCAAGTTAATTTAAATTGTAATATCTAATATCAAAACCAATTTTGAGAGTATTAATGATGTGTCATCGAAGATAATGAAGTCTCAATAGAATGAGGATGATGCCATAATCTTAAAAAAAAAAATTATGAATTCAATTAATTATTACTTTTTTATGAAACAAAGTCATAAAATCTAATAAATTGAGATGAAAAATGCTTTGGAAATTGAGGTAGACCATTACCACGTACTTTTAATAATTTTTTTTGCATAAACAACATTTTATGCTAATGAGTTTTTAATTATTATTAATTTTATTTTATAAAGGGATATTGTGACTCTAATGTAAGATGTTTATCCAAATTTTATTTCATCCTTGGGATTTTCTGCTTGTCTAAATTTTATTGATTCTCGTCTAAATTTTTTTTTTTTAATTTTTGGTTCAAGGAAGACATAACTTATATAAAAAGAAAAAAAAAAATTGATTCGAAACCAAAACTTCTATATCTTTATAAATCCTTCTTAGCCGGTGAAGGACATTTCTGTTTGGGTTTTGAGCATCTATAAAATCTTATCAACCATACAAAACTAATAAATTTTGGGTCCCTAAAAAAGGAATTAAATTAAACTACAAGGGTAAATTCGGAGTCTAACAAAATAGTTGATAAACATACCACATTTAACTTTGAATTAAGCGACAGCGCAAAAAGAGGTTGTCTTCGGGCCAGGCTTGTTAGACAAGTTCAAGTGTTAAGGCAGACCACAAACCATTCTTAGCTCTCGCACAATAGGCCCATGACCCAGAGTATAAAATTTCTTCAACCAGCCAATCCGTTGAAACAAATTTGAATTGCTTTGTGCAGGCTGGTTTAGTGGTTGATTTTTCGACTTGAATAAATATGGAATTGGATGGAGGATAATTAAAATAATAATTAATATAAAATTAATTATTATAATGATAAGATAAAATTAACAATGTATAAATATTTGGATGTATAAATTAATAATGGTGAGATAAATTGTGATGAGAAAAAAAAATTATTGAGATTAGATTAAAATTAATAAGTAATAAAATTTTAAATTATTTAACATTTATAAAATTATTATTTTTATGATAAATAATAATTTTGTTAATAGATAATTAAAAATTAATAAAAATAATTTATTATATAATAATAAATTTTATTTATCATATTTCAAAATTTTAAATAAAAAATAAAAATGAAATAAAAAGAGAAAAATTAAATTATGAAAACGTTTTTGTCTTTCTAACATAAAATTAAGGGGAAAATGGAATAAAACAAAAAGAGTGAGGTTCACTCTCTCACTAAACAAAAACAACCAGCGGAGAAATGGAGATTCAAGCCTCCAACTGTGCTGCGGCTGCGACATCCTAATGGATGTCTAATACCGTTTTGGCACAAATTTCTCTAACAATCGCGCCTCCACAAGAGGTTTAATAGAATCCAAAAGCAGCTTTAAGTTAATTGATAGCACAAACTAAGTTATAAGGGTTGACACTTTGAAAATCTTGGTTTACTCTCCAAGACTAGCCCGGTTTTTATGTTTATTATTAAAATATTAAAAATTATTTTTTATTTTATTATTATATTATATTATATAATAAAAATATATTAACTTATTAATTAATAATATATTCGAATCAATCCTTGACTTGAGCCTAAGTCATGCCAATCCCACGAGCTTGATGGGTAATTTGACTCTTGAACACTTACTTCTTTTTCATGCAAATTATATTAAGATATTTTTAATTTGTAAGAAATTGAAAATTCAATCTTAAATCTTAATCTCTTAGTGTGACCTAAGTAAGGTCCCAATTAAAATATGTGGGTTGTTTTGAAACTTGAATGAATTAATTAACGTTATCATAAATAAGTCTACTATTGATAGATTTTTATCAATAAAATTTTTTTATCAATAATTACGATAAATTACTAATGAAAAT